>NW_026126987.1:0-234173 GCF_943737965.1 Phodopus roborovskii
TTCATTGTCTTACTGGCCTGACTTTCCGCTTCCTGAAAGCTGTCATCTGATCTTGAAGAACTTAAAAATGGCAGCATTGTGAAATGCAAAATTATGTCTTAGCAGCCAGACAGTGATGATGAATGCTTTTAATCCCTGCCCTCAGATGGCACATTCTGTTAATTTGAGACTAGTGTGCTATAGAGAGTGTAGGCTCCACTACAACTAAGACTATGCACAGGGCAAACCAGGGAAACCTGTCTCAAAAAAAAAAATCTGTTGTAGGCTTTCTCCTCTTTGAACATTAATGAGAGATGGTTGCATGCTATCATTACATCTTTATTTACCTCTTTAGTATATGGAGTATTTCTCATTGGAAAGGCAAATCTAGAACAGGTTTACCCCCAGCATTTTAGAATTAAGTTTCTCAGACATGGTCTCTCTGTGACAACGGCTTGTTTGACCCCAGTATGTTGCCATCCAAAGCAATGTGCTTTCATTAAATTAAGGGACTGTATGCCCTCAGAAGGAACAACTTTTGTTTTGTTTTGTTTATGTTTTTGGCTTTTTCACTAACCACCTTAAACACCTAATTTGAGGATACCAATTATTTTTAAGGAAATACTTAATAAAAAGGGCTCATTAATCTGTAATCCTGCACATTGTTTTAAAATATAATCCACTTCTACATCACAAATAATGTCAATGACAGGATAAAAATGACCCCAGTGTTTTAAAATTGTCCATATGAGTCATGAAGTAGACTGTCCATTGCACTTAGATTAAAAAAAAATTGCATGTGGAGTAAGTGGATGCTGTATTCTGACTAGAGAAAGAATAGTTTATTACAAGCACTTAAACGAGGAATAGGGTATGATATCAACTGCTGTATCCATCATAAAAAGCCTTGATTGATGCAATGTGATGGTTTGAATGTGATTGCACCTATAGTCTCATAGGGAATGCACTTGTAGAAGGAGGAGCTTTGTTGCAGTCACTTTGACATTTTATGAAAAAGAGTACCACTGGTGATGGGTTGTGGGGGCTTCCTATGTTTTGGATATGGGCAAGTATATAAGATGTCTTACTGTGACCTGAATATCAAGATGTAGCAAATACCATACTCTTCTTCAAACCATGCTCTCTGCTATGATGAAAATGGACTGAACTTCTGAAACTGTGTGCCATTTCAATTTACTTTTTTCTTTATAAATATGGGGAATCTCTTCCTTGCTAGTAGTGGTGAGTACTGTATCCCTGCTTGTCACTGGGGAGATTGTGGTTGGATTCCCTGACTGAGGAGTATTAGCCAGGGGGGCAGAGAGAGTGTGGATCTCTGTGAGTTAGGAACCAGGCCGTTCTACAAGAGGTGTCTCAGGACCACCTTAAAGTTACAGAGAAATCCTGTCTTGAAAAAAACAACAAAAAGAGTTGTGGTGGTCTTGGAACTTATATACAGCAATAAAAATCCTAACTAATGTAGATTCAGTAATTTTCTTTTTAAATAATCAGGGTGTATTGATTTATCTCATGTGAATGAAGACAGACCAGATTTAGTTGGATAAAATATTGAAAAGTTATATTGAGCAGGGTGTAGCTGATGTTGTGATTCCTTTGAGTTTTGCATGGAGTATAGCTACTCCTGCCTTTGCTACCTAGTGCGGGAAGAAACTACTGCAATTCCTTCAGAAAAAAGTCTTTAATGTGTTCATCAAGAAGGAAATAAAGGACACCTATTGACTGTTTACCAACCCCTTTGGCTGGAATTTGGAATGCAAATGACGAACAAAATATGTAAGAACTTTGAAGGTGGTGTAGGCACAGTGCAGAAAGAGCTAGGAGAAGGAAGGAACATGAACAATTTATTGCTTTCCATTGGTGGAAATATCAGTGTGAGCCTACAATCAATTTCAGATGGCTTACAAAATGTCTGACTGGCAATTTCTTGATGTCCATAAAAAATGGCAACCCATAATCTTGATAAAGGACTGATGTGATAATAAAAACAAATTCATGAAATTCTTGTAGAAGGTGCAAAGAAATCCACAGTCCCACAGCATGGTGAGTGTGTAGGCTTCAGATCAGGATTAACAGATCTTCCTAGCTATGGGACAGGAAAGGACCATAAGCCCTGGGCTTACCTGGGCAGTTACCCTTCTCTGATCCTCCCTGATTGTAGGTTTCCTTGGGAGATTGAAATCTCCCACTGGGCTGTGGTAGCATACACTTAATTCAAGCACTTGAGAGGCAGAAATCTCTATCGTTTTGAGGCCAGCATTATTTGCAAAGAGAGTTCTAGCACAGGTCCCAAACTACCAGAGAAAAACCTTAAATGAAAGCCAAATGAAAAAACACAAAATTAACAAACCGAAAAGAAACAAATATCAGAGTTCAGTGTACATGACAAGGTTTCTTTGGTATATGTTGGGAACTTCCAATGAAAAAACTGAAAGTATGTTTCTGGAATTTATGAATATCGTATTCCACATTCAGGTTTGTTTTACATGTTTCACACACAGTTTAGACTCAGTGGAAATAGGCATTAGCAAACCATACTTCAGCAACATGTGATTGCAGCTCTTTGAACTTTGCTCTTTACTAGCTACCGCTAGATGTTTCAGAAAAGTTGAGTTACTGGGAACAAAAGGAATTTCTAATCTGCATGTGACTCGGTGTGTATGGTGTTTGGTGCATTGAAAGGGCCGTTTCTACAATTTGTGTCATGATACATGTGGCCGCAAGCAGATAATCATTCTTTTCTATTATTTTTTTGTGTGGGTATCATGGGGCTTGTTTTGCTTAAACCAAAAGGAGCCATGAGAATTTGCAGAACCCTAGCAAGAGATCACCCCTATTTTTAGAGTAAGCTCTAGGTCATGAGGTATCTCTGTTGGTACCTGAAGAGTCAGACCAGAAGAGAGTGAGCATTCTTCTGAATCAATTTTGTGGGAGTTGTGAATTCTGTTTATTTATGATCTAAACAACTAGCATGATGGGTAGCTGGTTAACATTGTTCATGATCTTGGTTTACCTGGCTAACTTTCCTCTGGTCTTTGAGGAAACGTTGATTATATTTTCCAGCTAGTGCTCTTGGCTTTGTCCCTGCATCCCCCTTTATCCTTTCCCCAAATATTGTACACAATAGATTTGTTGTATGTTTGAAGGTCACAATGTGTCACCATGTGTACTATTTCTTTTTTATCCCCTTGAGAATTCTTATTCCAGTTTTTGTAGATTAGAAATCAGATATCCTGTTACAAAATGTTGGGTATATTCTTTGCATTGTATTTAATTCTCCTGTACATATTGAAGCATCAAGTCACCAATGATTGTATGTTTTAAGTGAGACACTTCAATTAAATACTTTCTTTGTAAGAGTTCCAAAGGTCCAGGGTGTTTCTTCACAGCAATAAAACCTAATTAAGGCAGAGAATTGTACCACTGACTGGAGTATTGCATGGAGGAGAAAGACCCTTGAATATAACCCACATGGCAAAGGCTTAGTATGTATTATTGATCTTTACAATCATAATGCAATGAAACCCCACACATATAAGAGTATAATAAGTTGTGCACTTTGAATTTCACATGAGGACCTGACAAAATTCATATATACATGTATCTTATGAGAACGGTTTAGGTAAAATCTATAGTCAACACCTATTGAGTTACATATAATTCTGGAGTGAAATTTTCTGAGAAGTGTCAACCATCTATTCCAGGATTATGATGTCTTTGTTTTGTTTTCACCTGCAAATGCATGTGGACAAAAGTCCTTTCTCATATCACTCATTCCCTTTCTTTGTTGTTTGTTTGTTTGTTTTTTTGGTATGTTTAGATTTTTAATTTAATTTAATTTTTTTATGTTACATGTCGATATTAGTTCCCTCTCCCTCAATCCCTCCCTTCTTATTTCCCACTCTCCTCCCCTCATATGCACCCTTACCACCCTCACCACCAATCTCACACTCACAATCAACATGTAGGGCAATGCCATCAAGGTTGGGCCATGTAAAATTGTCAAGTCATTTGAAGTAGGGCCAAGACATTCTCTCCAGTGTCTGGGTCCCTGAATGGGGTATGTGCCCGCAATGTCTTTGTCCATCAGGAATACATCCTGGTTACACTGTCTCAGTTCTCTTTGATTGCTCAGACCATGATCCAGAGGTCTGAGTCACTCCCATGCTGGATTCCAAATTATCATTCTGGGGGCCTGTTAGCTACTCCTTGTTCAGGTGAGCTGCCTCTTTGTGTTTCATCATCATGGTCTTGTCTTCCTCTCTGCATCTGGATTCTAGTCTGGCCCTGTGTTTAGTTGTGGGAATTTACTTCTGTTTCCAACAGGTACTAGATGAAGGCTCCATGATGGTGGATAAGTTAGTTGTTTATAACATTATCAGGGAAGGGAATTCATGGTAGTCTTTCCACTGCTGCTTAAAATGTAAGTTTGAGTCAATCTTGTAGCTTTCTGGACATTTCTTTAGGTTCAGTTTTCTGTTAAAACAAATAAGGGCTCCTCTTTTTGTTCTCTCTCTCTCCCTCTCTGTCTCTCTTCTTGTCTTCTATTCCTACCCTTACTCAATCTTCCTAGTCACACGAACTTTCCAATCCTCTCTTCTTTTTCGTAATTCTCATTCCATTTATTGCACCCCCCACTTCCTGTACTCTGGGGGACTTCTCTCTTACATCACTTCTATGAAGGGCCTTATATGAATCTCTAAGAATACACTTTCTATCTTAGTTCCTCTGGTAGTGTGAATTATAGGTTTGTGGTCCTTTCTCTAGGTGTAAAATCTATATATGAGAGAGCACATAACAAGTTCCTCATTTTGTGACTGGTTTACCTCATTCAGGATGGTTTCTTCAAGTGCCATCCATCCAAGTGCCTGCGAATTTTAAGATTCCATTATTTTTTTCAGCAGATTGGTATTCCATTGTGTAGATGTGCCACATCTGCTTTTTTATTATTTATTTTGTTATTTTACATCTTGATCCCAATTCCCTCTCCATCTCCATCCCTTTTATGCTCTCTGCCCCCAACACATGCACCCTGACCACCCACACCTCCCATCCCCCCCCATCACAATTCCACCTGTAGGGTAATGCCATCCAGGTGGGGTCGTGTAACTCTGTCAAGTAATTTGAAGTAGGAACAGACCTTCCTCCAGTCTATAGGTAAACGGAATATCCCTCCATGGGGGATGTGTCCTCAAGATCCCTTTGTGCATCTGGAATACATCCAATTCCACTGTCTGATGTCCCTTAGACTGCTCAGTCTTTCTAGCTAATACCCATATTCAGGGGTTCTGTGTCAGTCCCATGCTGGATTCCCAGCTATCAGTCTGGGGGCCTGTTAGCTCTTCATTGTTCAGGTAAGCTGTCTTTATGTGTTTCTGCAACCTGGCCTTGTCCTCTCTCTGTACATCTTGATTATAAGTCGACTCAGTGTTTAGTTATGGGTTTATGCTTCTGTTTCAACGAGGTACTAGATGAGGGCTCCATTATGTTGGATAAGTTACTTGTTGATCTCATTATCAGGGAAGGGCATTTATGGTAGCTTTTCCACAGTTGCTCAAATTGTTACTTGGAGTGAGCCTTGTATGACTCCAGACCTTCCTTTACATTCAGATTCTCTTCAAGCCAATAATGGCCTTCTCTTTATGTTATCTCTCTCTCTGTATCCCTCTCTCTTGGTTGCTCTCTCTCTGTCTCTCTCTCTCTCTCTCCTGTCTTCTATTCCTACCCTGACTCTATCTTCCTTGTTGCACATCCTTCCTCTCTTCCCCTTAAATTTCTCCTAGTTCCCTCTCCAATCACTGCTCCCTCCACTGTCCATTTCTCTTTCTCTGAGGGACCTTATATGAATGTCTTAGAATACACCTATCCTAGTTCCTCTTGGTGGTGTGAAGTATATGCTTGTGATCCTTTGCTCTAGGTCTAAAATCCATATATGAGTACATACATACCATGTTCCTCTTTTTGTGACTGGGTTATCTCAATGAGGAAGGTTTTTCATGTTCCATAAACTAGTCTGCTTTTTTTCCCCACAGAGTTGTAATCCGTTATGTAGATGTGCCACATCTTCTTTATCCTTTCTTCAGTTGAGAAGGATCTAGGTTACTTCCAGATTCTTTGTATTACAAATAATGCTGTTATGAACATAGTTGAGCACATGTCTTTTTTGAATGGATATGGATCACTTGAGTATGTGCCTAAGAGGGTGATTGCTGGATCCTGTGGTAAACTAATTACCATTTTCCCGAGGAACCACCATATTGATCTCCAAAGTGGCTGTATGAGTTTGCACTCCCACCAGCAGTGGAGTACTGTTCCTCCTCTCCAAATCCTCTATAGTATAAGTTGTCTTTGGTATTTCTAATGACATGAGTAAGATGGTATCTCAAAGTTCTTTTTATTTCTCTGATAGCTAAGGATGTTGAGCACATTCTTATGTGTCTTTCAGCCTTTTTGATTTCCTCTATTGAGAGTTCTCTCTTCAGTTATGTGCCACATTTTTAATAGGGTTATTTTGTGTTTTGTTGGCTAGTTTCTTGAGTTCTTTGTACATTTTGGAGATCAGCCATTTGTTGGATGTAGGATTGGTAAATATTTTTCCCAGTCAGTGGGCATGCCATGTGTCTTGTCCAAAGTGTCCTTTGCATTACCTAAGCTTTTACATTTGAGGAGGTCCCATTTATTAATTGTTGATCTCAGTGTCTGTGCTACTGGAGTTACGCTCAGGAAGCAGTCTCGTATATCAATATGTTCAAGAGTACCTCCTACTTTCTCTTCTAAGATAACCAGTGTGGCTGCATTTATGTTGAGGCCTTTGACCCATTTGGACTTGATTTTTGTGCATGGGAAAAGATATGCATCCTTTCGCAGTCTTCTACCCACCATCATCCCCTCATTGTATCCCTTTAGCTGTTTTGTCAAAAATAAGTTGTTCATAGGTGTGTGAGTTAATATCAGGATTTTCAATTCGATTCCATTGGTCTACCTTTCTATTTATGTGTCAATACCAGGCTGTTTTCAGAACTATGTGATGCCTCCTAAAGTTCTTTTTATTGGACAGGGTTGTTTTGGCTATCCTGCGTCTTTTGATTTTACATGAAGTTGATTATTATCCTTTCAAGATCCCTGGAGAATTGTGGTGGGATTTTAATGGGGATTGCATTGAATCTGTAGATTGCTTTTGGCAAGATTGCCATTTTTTACTATGTTTATCCTACCTATCCAAGAGCATTGGAGATCTTGCCATTTTCTGGTATCTTCTTTAATATTTTCGTTACAACCCCAAAGGTCTTATTATATCAGTCTTTCACTTGTTTGGTAAGCGTTACCCCAAGATACTTTATGTTGTTTTTGGCTATTGTAAAGGGTGAAGATTCTCTGAGTTCTTTTTCAGCCACTTAGTCATGTAAATAAAGTAGGGGTACTAATTTTTTTTTTTTTTTTTTTACTTTATCTTGTATCCTGCTAGTTTGATGAAAGTATTTATCAGCTGTAGGAGTTCCCTGATAGAGATTATTGTGTTGCTTATATAAACTGTCTTATTACATGCAAATAGAGACAGTTTTACTTCTTCCTTTCCAATATTGATCACCTTGATCTCCCTTTTGATGTCTTATAGCTTTAGCTAGAACTTCAAGTACAATACTGAAGAGATATGGAGAGGGCAGCCTTATATTTTTCCCTGACTTTAGAGGAATCGCTTCTCTCCATGCAGTTTTATGTCTGTTGGTTTAATTTATATTGCTCTTATTATGTTTAGGTATGTTCCTGTTATCAAATCTCTCCAAGACCTTTATCATGAAAGGGTGTTGAATTTTGTCAAAAGATTTTTTTAACATCTAGGGATATTAGTATATGGTTTTTCATTTTCAGTTTGTTTAATGGTAGAACATATTGAGAAATTTTTGTATGTTAAATCATCCCTGTACTGCAGGGATGAAGCCTACTTGGTCATGTTGGATGATTACTCTGATGTATTCTTGGGTTTGGTTTGCCAGTATTTTATTGAGTACTTTTGCATCAATGTTCATCAGGGATATTGGTCTGTAGTTTCCTTTCTTAGTTGTGTCTTGTTAGGCTTGGGTACTAAGGTGATTGTGGCCTGTTAGAAAGAGTTTGATAATGAATATTCTGTTTCTATTGTTTGGAAAAATTATGGGAGTATCAGATCTTTGAATTTCTCATAGAATTCTTCACTGAAGCCATCTGGCCCTGGACATTTTTGTTTGGAATGCTTTAGATGACTTCCTCTATTTCATTGGTGGTTATAGATCGTTTTGTTTGTCTCTTCTTGATTTCATTTTGGTAAGTGATATTTATCCAGGAATTTGTCCATTTCTTTGAATTTTCAAATTTTGTGGAGTACAAATTTTTATAGTATTACCTGAAAGATGTCTGGATTTCCTCTGTGTCGGTTTTCCCCCTTTTTCTTTCTGATTTTGTTAATTTGCATGTTCTCTCACTGCTTCTTCATTAGTTTGGATACAGGTTTGTCTCTCTTGTTGATTTTCTCAAAAAACCAACTCTTTGTGCATTGATTTTTTTTTTTGTATTGATTTCCCGGCTTCTATTTTATTATTGCAGCCTTCAAATTGATTTTATCCTGGTGTCCAATCCTCCTGGGTGAGTTTGCTTCTTTTTTCCTAAGGCTTTGAGTTGTGCTGTTAATTCTTTTATGTGACTATTCACTGTTTTCTTCATATGGCACTTAGTGCAATGACCTTCCCGTATAACACTGCTTTCATGGTAACCCATAAGTTTGGGTATATAATGACCTCTTTCTCGTTGAATTTCTGGAAGTCCTTAATTTCTTTCTTTATTTCTTATTTCACCCAGTTGCACATTGTTCAGTTTTCTTGATTTTGTAGGTTTTCTAAGATTTGTGTTATTGATTTCCAATTAAAGCATGGTGGTGTGATAAGATACAGGGGACTATACGATTCTTTTGTATCTGTTGAGGTTTGTTATGCTACATTATATGTGGTCAATTGTAGAGAAGGTTTCATATGGAGCAGAGAAGAAGTTTTATTCTTTTGTGTTTGGATGGGATGTTTTGTAGATGCCTTTTAAACTCAGTTGAGACATAACTTCTGTTTGTTGTTTCTTGAGTTTCTGATCGGTGATCCTGTCTAGTGGTGAGAATGTTGTGCTGAAGTCACCGTCTATAAGTGTGTTTGTGGGTTTATGTGAGGTTTGAGTTTAATAGCTTTTCTTTTAAGGATGCGAGTGCCTTTGTATTTGGGGCATAGATGTTCAGAATTGCGAATTTGTGTTGATGGATTTTTCCTGCGATGAATACAAAATGACTGTCTTTATCTCTTTTGATTATTTTTGTTTGAAGTCTTACTTGTTAGATATTAAGATAGCCACACCTCCTTCCTTCTTGGGTCCATTTGATTGGAAAATTATTTCACTGCACTTTACCCTGAGGTAATGTGTATATTTGAAGCTTGGATGCGTTTCTTGTATGCAGCAGAAGGATGGATTCTTTCTTCATATGCATTCTGTTAGTTCGTGTCTTTTATAGGAGAGTTAACATCATTAATGTTGAAGGAGAGTAAGGGTCATTGATTGTTAATGCTTGTTTGCTTTAGATTTGTAGTTTCCAGTGGTATTGTGAATATATTTGTCCGACTTTACCTTTAGTTTCTGGTGAAATGGGTTTATATGTTTTCTACGTCTATGTGAGCATATGTAATTTCCTTGGGTTGGAGTTTTCCTTCCAAAATTTTATGTAGGGCCGGATTTGTAGATCTGCATTGTGAAAATCTGGATTTGTCATGATGTGATAAAGACACATCAGCTTTTCAACAGGAGAAAGTTCACTGTTGCATCAAAAATTGATAAGCAGTGACATGTCTACTAATAAACTAATGGCTGACTAGATGCTACTTCCTTACATTAAATGATCAACTTTGGTTATGCACGAAGCATGATCAAAACAACAAGGTTATTGTTATTTTCCTTGCTACTGTTAATTTTGTATAAATCTGTTGCATCAGCATTTGTTCTCAAACTATTATGTTCTGTAAGAACTAATAACATATAATTGTAGGGTTACTCCCCCACTATCTGCAAACCATTTCCGCGACACAATCATATATAACGTATCAATGAATACACCAGATACAAGTGATCTATATGCAGGAACTCCAGCAAGTTAAACCAACAGAACCAAAGCTGCCATAGAACTTTAGCTATTTCCCTCTCAGTGGTAGGCTTAGAGACCCACTGACTTAATAGCCAAATCTTATATCCATAGCTTCATTCAAACTTTTGTTATCATGTGTACTGGCAGCTAAATATAATTGCTGGGAAACCTGTGATATTGATAACACTGGTGATGCTACTTGTGTTGAGCACAGAATTGCTGGTCGCATTAACACCCAATGTGAGTCTGCTCTGCTCCAAGGCCTTCTCTGGCACAGCAAATGCCTCCATCTTATTCTCCCCATTGGCCATGCAGGAATTTTGTCAGCCATATCATCTGCAATCTAAGCAGGCTTTCAGGTTACAGTAACAATGGCAGAACTTGCTGTGCCATGTAAGAATACTTGGAGTTTGCATAGCATGCCCACATTTACATCCTTTCTTTCCCTGGAGCTTTTTATACATAATCTTGGTAGGACTTCCTGGCATAAAATGATGACTAGGAATCTTTGCCTTTCCTGCCTTGTCTTTTTTTTTTTAATGAATATCTGACTTGGATTTAGAGTGTGATTTCTTAGATACGTGTTCATGACTCTTTTTTCGTGCTTTTAATAGATAAAAGTATAGTTTTGCTGGTCTAGAGTATTGTGCCACCATTGGAAACAGTGGCTGTAGTTTGAAGGGAGATTTTCATTTCATACTTCACTGTCACAGGAGAAGTCACCCCCAGGGTTGTGCCTCTGGTAATGGTAGAAATTGGAAATGGCTGAACATTTCACTGTTGCTTTCAGACCTGGTTCTTTTTTGATTCAACCTTGCTACCTTAAGAGTTGCTACTGTACATGATAACCCATGAAGTGTACGGTTGGTAGACATAAAAATATTATGGCTTAGAAACTGGGAAGAAAGCTGAAAAAAATGGTCCACTGGATACAGTGGTTTCCAAATTTTGATGCAAATTAAGACAACCAACCTCTGTATCTCAAACAGTTTCTAAACTGTGGATTACTTCCTCAACACTCAGCAAAAGACAGTCACCAGGTTTTGGGTCTTCAATGAAACTCTATCTGTGGAGCACAAATCAGTTGCTACCGTGTCACAGACAGGTGACAGACTGTCAGACAGATCCTCAGTTTTTATACCAACAAATGTCAGTCATATTTAGATGTTTGGGTGAGGGGATATTTATACCAAATCTATCCATTGAAAGTCCTTTGTAAATAGGCAAAGTATTGACAATAGAACAAACAATAGCTATGCTATGGCCGCTTTTAGACTTTGAAGATAAATTAGCTTGAGGATCTGCTGTGGGTTCTGAAGTTGAAGGTAAAGGGGAATGTGTCAAACACAGAGTAAAGGATGAATCTGAAGGTTTCTCTGACTCCTCACAAAACAATGATACTTCATTGAGTAAAGCTAAAATGTCGAAGAACAGTCAACTGCTTCTCTTATATCCTGCACCAGTGTTTTCTGTGTCATAGTTTCTTGTAGGAATTCAGTAGGATGCTTAACTGCTTGTCTTACTCATATTGCTCATAGTCTTTCACCAGTTACATGAAGGTTTCCTCATCATTTTCTTGCCTTTACAAGTTTTGCATACATAGCGTTGGCAGGTGGAGTTGGTGGGTACAATAGGATTTTGTAGCAAATATCCACAAACATAGCAAGAGAGGGACTGTTGCAAGTAAGGCAGAATACTGAAAATCTTTTGAAACACCTTGGGGTCTCCAGGGTCATGGTTGAGCACTATGGCGCTTGCAGAAATATAGAGAACAGTAGCATTCATGGGGTTCATTGCAAACATTTGGACACCAATATCTCTCAGTTGAATAGAAATCCCAGATGCAAGTTTCTAAGCAGTGAGGGAAGAATGGCAAGTTTACAACTATTAGGAAGGAATCTGAGCAGAACCACTGGCCAAAGCAGCAACCAAATCCATGCAAGTTTTGGAAGCTAAAACAACCCCTCACACATGGGGCCTTTGTGTCCCTCTTCTGTCCCTTAGACATGCAGACCAAAGAGAGAGGAAACAAGTGAGCATCCAGCTTTAGAGTTCAACTAAGATGGCCACTGATTGGATGATCTGTCCTGGAATGGCACTTGGTCTAGCCCTGCAGTTTGCCTGGTGGCCTGGGCTCGACATCATATCTGGCCACAGTGGCACCTCTGGATGGAGCTGTAGCACATGGGTGTGGACCCGATGGTGTCCCAGTGGGGCACACTTATCTCCAGCCATGGGCCGTTACTCCATTGCAGCACCTGCGCAGAGGCAGTGGGATGACAAGGACTACCGCACAGGAGTCTAGTGCCAGCACCTTAGGCAGCCTTGGGTGTGGCCACTGCTATTCCTGCCATGCTGGATGTGGGGCACATGCTGTGCTTCATGGAGTGGCAGGAGCCAGCTGCCCCAAAGGGAGACCCAGGAGGTAATACTCAGTCCGAGGTTGTATGAGTGGGCAGAAAACAGGCCCAGCAAGCAGTGGCTGTGACTCTCACTCCTAGGATCCAAACTCAGGATCACCAGCCCAAGTGCAGCCCCCTCACAGCCTGGCCATCTTTTCAGCACAGCACTGATGACTACTCCCAGCTCTACTACCACTGACTGACTACCCGTGGCTTAGGCAAGTTCACCCCACCAGGACTCTGCCACCGCCCAGAGGAGAGAAATGATGCAGGCTCCTCCCTCAGGCCTCAGGCTGCCCTCAAATTCACTTCACACACAGCTCTACCTCAGTTGGGCATAGACTTCTCTGGTTGTGTGGATGGTGCAGTGTTCCAGGCCCGCTTGGTATCCTAGAACAGAGCATGCTTAGTGCAAGCCTCATCTGCCCTTGCCACATGAGCTCTCAAATTCTCTTTATCCTAAGTTGTGTGGGGTTTGGTGGATTGGTTAGAATGCATATTGTCCCTTCACTTGGGCTGTCCCTGTAGTGCACTGTGGTGCCAGGCACAGGGACCAACAGGGCCTCCCCATGTCTCACCGCCTTGAGACCATTAGCCTCAAGGGGCAGACACACTGTCATCCTTGAGACTTGGCTGCCACTGTTGTTGCTAACCCTAGAATGAATGCACAAAGTGTGCTTTCAATACCCGCACCCCAACCTTCCTTTCCCTCCACTTCCCCTTTCCCTGATTTGCCTCTAAAAGCCCCTTCCATGCCCTACTGGAGCTACGAGCTGGCCCAGGGCATGCACAACCCACCCATCACCCCTCATAACACCTCCCTGACCCTGCAGCCTTTGCCATTAATAGTGCACTTTGACAGTCCATCTAGAAAACCACATACACACCTTAACCCCCCACACACCATCCCCACCATGCCCCACTGCTACCCTGTCCCACCTTCCCTCCCCCACATCCACCCCTGACCAAACATGAGCACATTTCTCATGCCCTGCTCTCCACTTATGCCTCTTAGAACAGAGAATGCTCAGTGCAGCCTCAAGTTCTCTCCTCCCCTCCCGAAAATGCTCTCAAATTCTCTCTCTCCTAGGTTGTGTGGATTTTGGTGGATTTGTTAGAAGGAACATTGTCCTTAGCTTGGGCTTTCCCTGTAGTGCACTGTGGTCTAGAGACCGGGGTTTCAGCGGGGGCATCCCCATGACTCACCACCTGCTGTGGGAGGGAGCATCCTCTAGATAATACACCAATACAGCCTAATGCAATAGAAGCAGTCATCAAAAGCCTCCCTAACAAAAAAAGCCCTGAGCAAGTTGGCTGCAGTGTAGACTTCTACCAGAAATCCAAAGAAGAGCTAATACCAATAATCCTCAATGGTTTCACACAATAGAAACAGATGATTCATTACCAAACTCTACAAGGCCACAAGTACCTAAGTACTCAAGCCACACAAAGATACAAATAAGAAAGAGAACTACAGACTAATATCCTTCATGAACACAAATGAGAAACACCTCAATAAAATACTAGCAAATCAAATCCAAGCACACATCAAGGAAATCATCCATCATGACAAAGGAAGCTTCATCCATGGTTCATCATTTGAAAATCTATCAATGTGACCCACCATATAAAAAAAGCTGAAAAAGAAAAACCACATGATCATCTCACTAGATACTGAAAAAGCCTTTGACAAAATTCAACACCATTTCATGGTAAATATCTTGAGGAGATCAGGAATAAGCAGTAAATACATAGCCAACATCAAACAGAATGGAGAGAAGCTTAAGGTGATTCCTCTAAAATCAGGAACAAGATAAGTTTGCTCTCTCTGACCATACCTCTTCAATATTGTACTTGAAGATCTAACTAAAGCAATAAGACAACAATAGGAGATCAATGGGTTACAAATAGGAAAGGAAGAAGTCAAACTGTCACTATTTGCATATGATATGACAGTTTACATAAGGGACACAAAAAACTCTACAAGGGAACTGCTACAGCTGATTTACACTTTCAGCAAACTATCAGGATACAAGAGAATGTCAAAAAAAAAAAATCAGTAGCCCTTCTATATACAGATGATAATGGGGCTCAGAAATAAAACAGAGACACATCACCCATTACAATAGTCACAAATAACATAAAGTATCTTCAACTAATGCTTACAAAATAAGAGAAATACTTATATAGCAAGAACATTGTGTCTTTAAAGATGTAAATTAAAGAAGATACCATAAAACTGATCCATTCTCTTGGATAGGTAGGATAAATATAGTAAAGATAGAAAACTTGTCAAAAAGAAATCTCAAAATTCACTGCAATCCCCATCAAGATCTCAGAAAAATTCTCCACTTACAAAAGACCCAGAATAACCAAAAACAACCATATACAATAAACGAATTTCGTGATGCAGCACGATCCTTGATTTCAAGCTGTAGTATAGAACTAAAATTCTGAAAATAGCTTTGTATTGGCACAAAAATAGGTAGGTATGCTAAAGGAATTAAATAAAAAAACTCTGATAATAACCTACACACCTACAATCATCTGATTTTTGACAAAACAAAACAGATAAAAGTATACAATGGGAGGAGGAAATCATCTTTAAAAAATGGTACTGGCATAACTTGATGATGGTATAGACTGAGAAGCTTAGGTAAGGCAAAGGACACAGTTGACAAGACCAAATGGCAACACACACACTGGGAAAAGGTCTTCTCCAAACCTACATCTGACAGAGAGCTGAAGAAGCTAGTCGCCAAAACACCAAATGACCTTATTTAAAATTAGGGTACAGAACTGAATGAAGAATTCTCAAGAGAGACAATCAAAACAGCTGAAAGATTCTTAAGAAAGTGGTCAACATCCTCATCTATTAGGGAAATGCAAATAAAAAACAACTTGGAAATCATGTCTTACTCCTGCTAGAATCGCTAAATTTATTAACACCAATGACAACTTATGCTGGACAGTATGTTGAGAAAGGAGAATACCCCTCTAATGCTGGTGGGAGTGCAAATTTATACAGCCATTTTGGAGATTAGTATGGTGGTTCCTCAGTAAAATTGAAATCAGTCAATTATAGGATTTGGCAATCCCACTCTTTGGCATCCATGCAACAAAAAGATCAACTATGTAGCAGCATTATTTTTAATAGCAAAAACCTGGAAACAACTTAGATGCCTCTCAACTAAAGAATGAATTACGAAGTTGTGGCAATTAACAAAATAGAATACTACTCTGTGGAAAAAAGTTGTAATCTTGAAGTTCACAGGCAAATGTATGGAATTTGAAGAAACCATTCTGAATGAGGTAACCCTGGAACAAAATGAGGAACATGGTATGTACTCATTCATATATGGGTTTTAAACATAGATAAAGCATCACCAGCGTATCATTCTCATTGCCAGAGAAAGTTAAGATACAACGAGTAAGTTATGAGATTCCTAGAAGGTCCTTCATAGTAGGGGAAAGGAACAAGATATCTGAGCATATTAGGAGTGTGGGATAATGACTGGAGATGGAGCTAGGAGAAAGAGAAGGGGAGGAGAGGAAAGTATGTGGGACTAGGAAGATTGAGTCAATGGAGGAAAAGATGAGAGAAAAAAGAGAGAGATACCATAAAATAGGGTGCCATTATAGGTTTGAAGAGAAAAATTATTCTAGAGAAATGTCCAGAGACCTACAAGGATGACCCCAAATAACAATCTGAGAAACAGTGGAAAGCCTACCTTAAATGTTCTTCCCTGATAATGAGATTGATGACTAACTTATCTACCATAAATAGTAGCTGATGGAAACAGAAGCAGATACCCACAGGTAATCACTGAAAAACTGGAATTCAGATGCTGTAAGGAGTGATAAGAAAATGGAGACTAGACCAGGCTACAGAAACCCACAGAGACAGCTGACCTGAACAAGAGAGATGTAATAGACCCTATACTGACAGTTTGGAAACCAGAATTGTACTAAATCACACACCCTGATCTTAGGTCTCAGTTAAAAGGCCTGTGCAGTCAAAGGGACCTCTGACTGTGGAACCAGTATGTATCCCTGGTGCACAAAAGAAAGTTGGGAACACATCCCCCCATGAATGGATACTCCCTGAACATAGAGGCTGGATGGAGGGCCTACTACAAACGACATGACAGACTTTGTTGATCCCTATTGGAAGTCATCACCCTCACTGTGTAATAGGGTGTAATGGGATAGGAGGGTAGTAGGAGGGCATGGGTTGGAGGGAGGGAGGAAGAAGTACAGGGAGGGAGTGAGGAAAAGGGCAGTTGAATCAATATATAAAATAAGAAAAATGAATTAATAAATAAAAGAACAAATAAAAATAATATAGTTTGACATCTTACATAATGTATATAACAATGGAAAACTCAAGACATGATTGGTTATTCTGAGGTTTAATTATTATAAGCTTACATCTTCGGAAAGAGGATATTGGCTAGCAAAAGCATTGGAACAACTTTTTCTCAGACTGTGTTACGTATGAGTACATATCTTTGGAAGAGTAATTGCATCACTTTCAAGGCTATTATTCATGCACTTAGACATGCCCTGAATGGAATCACCTCTTATCTTGTGAATACTAAAGACTATACAGGACACTAGTAAAATATCCAAAGAAAACACTGCATCTCAGCTCTCCTCTACTTTTGTCCCCATGATATGGGGAAAAATAATTCCACTGGGATGGTCAGGTAAAATTAATGATATTATGGTATGACAATATAGCACAAAGTCACTCAAATGTAAACAATTATAAACACAGTTTATACCTTTATTTACCTTATCTTTTGTGCAAAAGCTTTTATGTAAATTGTTTTTCTTTCTTTTTCTATATCTGCAAATAACAATACAAGGGTATGAAGTAGTATACACAAAGAATGCTCAATTATACCACAAGGATACTTGATTATATATGTTTATAGCCACATATTTCATAATAGCCAAATCTTGAAAACAACCTATATGACTATCAACTGAAAAACGGATAAAGATAATGTGGTGTATGTACACAATGGCATACTCATTAGTGATCAGAAACAGCAACATCCTAAAATTTGTAGGCACATGAACAGAACCAAAATAAAACTACCAAGACAAGTACCCAAAATTCAGAAAGATTAAATATATATATATATATATATATATATGTGTGTGTGTGTGTGTGTGTGTGTGTGTGTGTGTGTGTGTGTGTAGTAGATATAAAGCAGATGATACCCAAACCAACAATCTAAAACCCTTGAGAAGCAATTACACTCTTGCAGAAACAGATGGAAACAGATGCATAAATACACCAGTAATCATTTGGCAAAGCTCCTAGAGTACAATCACAGGGAGGTAGGAGTAATAATATGAATAAAGCAGTCAAGACCATGATGGGAAAACCTGCAGAATAAGCTGACCCAAGGTAGTGAGAAATCAGGGACTCTGGTTTGATAATGGGGGCACTACATAAGACTAAACTATACTCCCTTAATATAGGGGTCAAGGGTGTCTCTCAGATAATAAATGGCTTCTAACTCTAATTCACAAACCGAGATAGTATAGCCTATTTTATATGAAGAGATACCTCATACAGCTGAGACACTGGTTTGTGTGGGGTGGAAAGGAGTCTTAGTCCTGCCTCAAGTGGAGGAAGGGAGAAACTTAGTAGACACTCTGTCTGAGGAACAGATGAGAGGTAGGGGAAGCAGAGTAGATGAGTGGTGGCAAAGTGGTAATGGAACGTTAAAATAAATTATTTTAAATATCAAAGAAGAATTAACAGTCACAGATAATTAATATTCCTTAATATCAATGGACGTAATATACCTATACAAGTGGATAATATAATGAGTATGAAAACGGGTTCTCCTCCTTCTACACACATGAAAAGTTTGAGAAATAATTTTCCAATTTGATGAGCATAAGAAACAAGCAGGAAAAGATATCATATCTAATGAAATATGCATCAGAATAATATTTTGAAAAGAAATCCAGAAGGATATTTCATATTCATGAAAGGATATTTCCACGAAGACTAAGTCTTAATTCAGAACCTCCGTGTCCCAAATAGAGAATCAATCACAATTACAAAAGCAACATTACAAAATCACAAATCACAAATCATAGCTCACAAAATAATAGTGGGGGAATTCAAGACCCCGTCTTATGAATTGATAGGTCTGACAGATGAAAACAGAGAAATAAGGAAACTAATCAATGTTTTGACTGAAATGTACTGAACTAGATCAATATAATATTTCATCCAAAATCAAAAGTGTGTGTTTCCTCACAGTATCTCATCTCATGGAACCATCTCTAAGATTGTCTAGTTACTCAGTAGCTGCTAAAGGTCTACAGATACAAACAATAAAAATAACCCCTCCTATCTTAAATGATCACAATAGTTAATGTAAGAATTCAAAAATACAAATTACCAAAATCCAACAATCTCATGGAAAGTACACAAAGCACTACTGAAAAACACTGGGTAAAGGATGAAATAAACAAAGAAAAAATTAAAGATTTCCTAGAATTCAATATAAAAGGTGTATCACATATAAGCTTATGGGACGCTATGAAAGTAGGACTAAGAGGACAGTTCATGGCATTAATTGCATCCATTGAGAAGCTGCACAAGCAAGTTAGAGACAATTTCAGACAAATCTTGATCATGGACATTGGAGCAAAAATACTCAATAAAACAGGCACATTGAATACAAAAACACAACAAAAATCATTCAACATAATCAAGTTGACTTCATCGCAGAGACACAGAGATGATATAACATACAAAAAATCTGTCAATGTAATCCACCAAATAAACAAATTGAAAGAATAAACCCAAATGATCATGTACTGGCTGCTGCAAAGACTTTGACTATATCCCACACCACTTTATTATAAAGGTCTAGTGAAGATCAGGGATACAGTGATCATGCATAAACATAGTAAAATCATGTACAACAAGTCAATATAAAACTAAACATAGAGAAACTCAATATGAATCCTCTAAAATAAGGAAGAAGATAAGGTTGTTCTCTCTTTCAGTATATATTCAATACACTACCCAAAGTTCTACCTAGAACAATAAGACAACAAAAGGAGATGACAGAAATACATATCGGAATGTAAAGAGTAATTTTATTTGCAATTTGAAGTTAATATGATAACATTCATAACTGACACAAAATTCTGCCCCAGAGCTCTCACAGCTGATAAACATATTCTGTAATATTGCAGGATACAACATGAACAACAACAACAAAAAAATAAGAGTAGCCGTCCTTCAGATCAATGATAAACAGGCAGAGAAATATAAATTGCAGTAGCCACAAACGACATAAAATATATTGAGGTAATTCTCACCAAACAAGAGTGAAAGTCACGTATGGTATTTGCTTTGGGATGGATGACCATATTTATGATGTTGATTCTGCCTTTCCAAGAGCATAGGAGATATATGTATTTTTTGATATGTTCTTTAATTTCTTTCTTCAAAGCCTTAAAGCTATCTACAGATTCAATGCAATCTCCATGAAAAGTCCAGCAAAATTTTCACTGACCTAGAAAGAATAGTCAATTTTACATGGTACAGAAAAATGCCCAGCCATAACAACAATGTGCAATAAAGAAACTCACTGAGAAATCAACACCACTAATTTTTCTTCTAATATAGAGTGATAGTAATAAAATCAGCTTGGTATTTACACTGAAAGAGAGAGGTAGGCCTAAATTGAATACACTGATCTACATATCTATGATAATCTTATTTTTGACAAACATGTTAAAATAATAAACATAAAAGAATGAATTTTAAGTAACTATTGCTGGCACAGCTGGTTATATAATGTGTAATATTGCAAATTGATCTATATCTATCATCATGAACAAAACTACATTTTAAAATGAATCAAAGATCTCAATATAAACCCAGCCACATTAAGCCTCTTCAAGAGAAAGTGGGAAATTGCCTTACACACTGGCACAATACATCACTTCCTCTATATAACACCACTTGAACAGACTGAGAGCAAAAGACTATATGACCTCCTGATCCTGAGGTGCTTCTCTAAGGTAATGCATTCAGTCAACAAAACAAAAAGGGAAAAATCCTCTCCAATCACATATCTGGCATAGGGCTTATCTTGCAAATATAAAAAGAACTCAATAAACTTGTCAAAAAAGTAAACTCAATCCAATTAAAGTAATGGGACACCAAAATAATCAGTGATTACTCAACACAGGATTCTCAAAAGACTGAAAAACAATTAAAGAGTTCCTCAACATCTTTAGCCATCAGAGAAATGTAAATAAAAATAATACTGAGATATCATTTTACACATATCAAAATTGAAGAGTTAAAGAGAAACTGAGGACTGCATTTGCTGGAGAGGATATGAAATGAGGGGAACAGTACTGCATTGCCGTTGGGTGAGCTTACTTGTACAGTCACGCTAGAAATCAGGAGTGGAGTTTTACAGAAATTTGATAATCAATCATCCTCAATATCCATCAATACCATGCTTAGGTATATATCCAGAGGATTCTCAATCACACCAATGTTATGAATAAGGTTTTTTCCTGCCAGCCGGTCTGGTCCCGCCGCCATGCCAGTCCCAAATAATACACAGAGACTCTGTATTAGATATAATTCTGTTGGCCAGTTACTTGTTTCTTACCGGTTAGCTCACTTTTAAATATTAAATAATTTCTATTAATCTAAGTATTTCTACGTGGTCTCATTTTACCGCAGGGACTGGCATTCTGCTCTCTCCGTCTTACATCTTGGAACTCCTCCCAACTACTTCCTCTTTCCTCTTTATCCTCTCCTAGTCTGCTATCTTGCTTTTCTATTGGCCAACAGTGCTTTATTCATTAACCAATATGAAAAACATATTTACAAAAGGATATCTCCCATCATCTCCTCTTTTCTGCCTAAAATAAAAAGAAGGGTTTTAACCTTAACATAGTAAAATATATCACACAACAGTTATAAAATAAGAATCACAGTTAACATAATTTATTCCATTAACATTTAGTAACACTTAAAGAAAATATTCTATTATCTATCCCATCTTTGTGAATCTAAAGTCCTATATGTAGCTTATCTTTTATCCTAACTAAGGAAATCTATAACCATAACTATCTGTCTTCAACTTCATCAAAGACCACAGAAGCAAAATATATAAACTCTAGAAATGACACAAATATTTTGATACTTGGTCAGGCACCTGATGTTCTTTTGTAATGATTCAACTTCAGACCATAGGTCATAGTGTGTCTGGAAGACGCTTCAGCAAAACAGGAAACTAAACTGTCCTTCTATAGTGGCAGTTTGTCAGTCCATTTTTCTCTGTGTCATGTGAACTGTCTGGTAGTCTCTTTCATGAAGCAGGAACTCTGTAGCAATGTCCATCATGAATCAGCAGTCACTTTCCTGTGGGTCCTGCATGTCCAGTTTATACAGCATAAGGTCAAACAGTCCAGACAAGAGCAGTATCTTGTCCAAATGGCTAGTCTTGCCATATTGGAAACACACTCCATACATGTTTATTTGATGTCCATCTTCCATTCTGACACAGATGGTGTTGCCAGGAGCAGTGGTGCCTCACTGCTAAGAAAAACCCTAAACCATTTTAATATTATATTCTGTAGGTCTTTGGAAGTTTTGAAGAATTTCTATCTATCTCACACACATCTCACAAAACCTTACTAACTTAACTACATTTTGAGACTTGTAGGTTATTATTTATAATCTGTCCTACATTAGAAATTATTTTTAAATGAGCTATATAAACACAATACCTAAATAAGAGGAGAAATATACATATCACAACATTGATCTTAAATGTGTATCCATTCCAAAACAAAGTATTCATATTTAAAGGGTACGGTTTTTCTGCCTGCGCCCGCACCAGCTCCAAATAATGCAAATAGACTCAGTATTTGATACAATGCTATTGGCCAGGTGCTAGTTCCTTATCGGCTAGCTCTGTCTTAATTATTAACCCATTTCTATGTATTTCCACGTGGTCTTACCGAGAGCGGAGGAATGGCAGTTCTGTTCTCTCCAGGCTCTCCATCTTGACTCCTCCTTACTACTTCCTCTTCCCCTCCTTGTCTTCTAGCCCCTCCTATCTTACTTTCCTATTGGCCAACAGTGCTTTATTCATTAACCAGTATGAGAAACATTTATACAGAATGACATCTCCCATCATTCATATCTATACCATATTCCACTTTTTACCTTTAAAAAGATTGGTTGTGGTCATTAGCCATTTATAACCAACCCGTATAAATGAAAACAAACACTTATAAACAATATTTGGGAATATGGGTGTCAAATACAAAATCTGTGTGTGTTATTTGGGGGCAGCAGAGCTGTGGGACTAACAGGCAGGAAAACTACTCGTAACACACCAAGGGACATTTTCTGAGCTATGTGCATAGCGGCATTATTCATACTCAGCAGATTCTGTAAACAATGCAGATGACACACAAGAAAGAATGGATAAATAAAATGTGGTACATTTACACAATCAATTATTACTCAGTTGTACAGAATATGATATCCTGAATTTTGAAGGCAAATAGAACAAGAAAAGAACACTATGAAAAAGCTAATGCAGACGCAGAAAGAATGGAAACTATATGCAAAGTAAAGCAATGATAACTTCTCTGATATTTCACATCCCCAGATAAATTAAATTACATGGTGGATCTTAAGAAGGATGCATGAATTGTCCTTTTAAGTGGAAATCGATAGACCTCTTGGGAAAACTAGGGGGTTAGAGAGGAGTGATGGATCTGGATATTTGTGTTGAGGAATGAATGGAAATGGGAGCAATGCGATAGATATCTTGATGAAAGCTGTGCAGAGACAACTCCATGAAATCAACCAGTATTATCCCATGTACCACTTCTGTAAAAAAAATATAGTATGCCCATTAACTGCCATTCTCCTCTAAGAAGCTGGCGACTGCCATATTTGTAAAAATAACAGCTTTATGAAATAACAGATGAAAGAGTTGTAGATATCCATGGTCAAGCACTGGGCTGAGCACAAGATGTGGCATTGAGGAAAGAGGGGATAGATTTTTAGAGCACAGAACGGGGGCAGGGTCTTGACTCGACAAAATGACATATAAAGGTATCTGATCTTATGTGAACTCTCAGACCCTGGACTCACTACTATGGAGCCATCAAGAGGCCTATTTAAAACCTATGCATGTTGATGATGGTTTGCATCTTGATTTGTTTTTGAGTTCCCTACCAGTGGAATCAGGATCTGTATATATCACATGACCTGGTTCTTTCAAACTTATTTCCCATGTAGTTATGTCTTGCCTAGCATTGAGGTAGAGGCAGGGAGAAGAGCATTTTGATAAACCACTCAATATGCAGCAGCAAAACAATATAAATTAGTGCAGGATCCTGAGCCATTATGGGGAATCTAAGTTAAAAACTATATCACAATATAATCAGCATTCTCGCATGGGACTTGATAGTGTGGATAATGGCTTTTAAAAAAACTTCAGATATAATATGTTCTGCAGGTGCCACATAAAGAAATGATGCCAAATTGGACTGGACAATGGTACTGCACAGCATTATTCCTAGAACATCGGAGGCAGGGGAGGGCAGATCTCCATGGTTGTGAGCCTAGCCTGGTCTACAGAGTAAGTGTCAGTAGAGGTAGCAAAGTCAAAAAGAAAAACTCTGTTTTGAAAAACCAAATAAAGAAAAGAAATAACTCACAAATCAATCTCTGCCTAACCTAAATGAGTTTACCATGAAGGAAGATAACAATACCAAACTTACTCTTGACTCAATATCTATGAATTCTTCATATCATTGTTCATAGTTTTACTTTTGGGAGAAGATGATATGCACCACCACAATTCTAACATCAGGTTTCCCATAGACTATATTCTCTTTCATTATTATTTCTTACTTTACATATTGATCTCAGTTCCCTCTCACTCCCTTTGTCCTATGACACTTACCCCCTCCTATTTCATTCCCCAAAATGCAGGATCGATCATCAAAATCAGTCAATTCATTTAAAGTAGGAACCCCCCTCCTGCCTCTAAGTCTATTCATGCACCAGGTATATATTTTTTTTCACTGTCAGAGGTCCCTTAGATTGCCCGTATCTTCTAATTGAGACTCAAGTTCAGAGGGTCTGAGTCAGTACAATGCTGGTTTCCTTCCTATCAATCTGGGGGGTACATTAGCTCTACCGTGTTCAGCACAGCTGTACCTGCGTGGTCGTACAGCATGGTTTTCACCCATTTTTTTTTTATGACTCGCTCTCTGCCACTGCATTGTAAAATACATCATGAACTATATAAATTCAAGTATGTTCAGAATAAAACAACTCTTCACTTTATTTAACAAATAGAACATTGCTCAAGGGAAAGGACTTGAGAAGAGCATGAATGTCTTTTTCTGTGGTATGAAGATGGGCCACTCCTATCTTCCTTTCGTATTGGCCAACAGTGCTTCATTCATTAACCAGTATGAGAAACATATACAGAATGACATCTCCCATCATCTCCTCTTTTCTGTCTAAATAAAAAGAAGGGTTTTAAGCTTAACAAAGCAAAATATATAACACAACTGTTATCAAAAATCACAGTTAACACTATTTAGTCCATTGACATTTAGTAAGATTTGAAGAAAATAGTCCATCATCTATTTTATCTTGTGAGTCTGAAGTCCTATATGTACCTTATCATTGAATCCTAACTAAGGAAAACTATAACCATAACTATCAGTCTTCAAGTCCTTCAAAGACCACAGAAGGATAGTATATAAACTCTAGAAATGACAGAGACATCTTGCCTTTTCAGTCACCTGAAGTTCTTCTGTAATCTTCCATCTTGAGCCCATAGGCCATATTGTGTCTGGAAGACTCTTCAGAAAAGCAGGAAACTTTAAACTGTCTTATATTTTTGGCAGCTTGTCAATCACTTTTCTCTGTGTCCTGCAGACTGTCTGGCAGAATCTTCCATGAAACAGGAACTCTGTAGCAATGTCCATCTTGAATCACCACTCACTTTTCTGTGAGTCCTGCATGTCCAGTTTATACAGCATAAAGTCAAACAGTCCAGACAAGAGCAGTATCTTGTCCAAATGGCTAGTCTTGCCCTATTGGAAACAAACTCTATAACGAGTTTCTTCAATGTCCATCTTCCTTTCTGACGCAGGTGGTATTGACAGGAACAATTATGTGTCATTGTCAAGAAAAACCCTAAACCATTTTAAATGCCATATTCTGTAGGTTTTTTAAAGGTTTGAAGAATGCCTATCTATCTCAAATATATATCTGCATATCTAGAAAACCTAACTCACCTAGCTATATGTTTTGACTAGTATAGGTAACTATGTAATATCTGTACTACATTATACATTACATTTCTAAACGAGCTATAAAAACACAATACATAAACAAGAATGAAATATACATATCACAACACTGACCTTAAGTTGTATCCATAATGAAAATCCATTCCAAAACAAAGTATTCATATCTGTACCATAATTCTCTTTTTTACCTTTAAGAGGATATTGGTTGTGATCATTAACCATTTGTAACCACGTCCATTTAAATGAAAACAAACATTTATAAACAATATTTGGGAAATTGGGTGTCGTTCTTTCCAAACTACTTCCTGCTGGTAAAGGGCGCTGTCATGGGGGAATCCTAAGAAGATGCAGAAATCCTGGTTGTAGTCAGTGAGGCTGCTTTGTCCAAGCTGTTTTGAATGTTGGATCACCAGGGACTCTGTTTCAGGGGGCCTGACTTGATCAAACCACATTAGTCTGGAAGAAATCCAGAGCTTTCAATTTCTGTGGAAAAAAAATAGAAATCCTATACCCCAGTAACTTGTCCTTGAACTTAAATCTTGGAGTCAAAGCATTTTTAAAATATATAAATTGAATTAATCCAGCAATATTTCCTTTAACAGTTGTTTCCTCAGCAGTCAAATGATATAAAGACAATTTAATGCCATACAGTATTCAAATTCTCTCTGAGCTTTTCATTTTTACGTGGCTTTATTATTATTCTCTTTTTCTCTTTTTTAATTTTTTTGAGACAGGGTTTCACTGTGTAACACTTATCTGTCCTGAAATTCACTTTGCATACCAGGGTTACTTTTCAAATCACAGAGATCTGCTTGCCTCTGTCTCCTGAGTGCTGGAATTAAAGGTGTGTGCCACCACACCCAGTTCCTCTTTGTCTTTTTAAAAACATGTCTACATATATTTTAAAACACTGTAAACCTTTAGCTTTTTTTTTTTAATATGAATCTGTCATTACTCTAAATCTTTATCTTTTTCTGGCCATGAGTCTTTTATCTGTAAACATTCAAAAATGAAAGTCATAGCTGTTCCTGCTGCAGATTACGAAAAATGGTGGTGGTTTCTTTTACAGCAAGCACTGAAAGCTGTGCCCACTGCCTTGTGCTGCCATCCAACAAGCATGCTTGGAGATGTGGTGGCTGCCATTGCCATCTCTCATACACAACAATAAATTGTTACCAGTGCTTCTTAAAAGCCATGCGGTTTTTTGCTGCTTATGCTGAGTCAGGAATCTTCCCTTAAAGAAGCCGCGGAAATTTTTGCTTGCCTCACACAAAACAGAATCCAACTGAGAAAAATGCTGCTACCAAGAAACCTTGCTTGTCACTGTATTTTTTTTTTTGTTGTTGTTTTTAAAACCCTTTTTAAAGCTTTTGTTAAATTTTATGTGTAAGTTCTTATTAGCAACATGGGCAGCATTTGTAAGGAGTAAGGTTTTTCTTCCTGCCGCCGGTCTTGTCCAGCCGCCACACCAGCCCCAATTAACACACTGAGGCTCTGTATTTGATATAATTCTATTGGCCTGTTACTTGTTTCTTAACGGCTAGCTCTGTCTTAAGTATTAACCCATTTCTGTTAATCTAATATTTCTCTTACAGGGGAGCCGCCCGGCATACTGCTTTCTCCTGACTCTCCATCTTGGCTCCTCCTTCCTATGTCCTCCTTGTCTCCTAGTCCCTCCTATCTTCCTTTCCTACTGGCCAACAGTGCTTTATTCATTAACCAGTATGAGAAACATATACAGAATGACATCTCCCATCACTAGAGAATTCCAGATCAGGCTCCAAATGTGTACAGAGAAAACATGTCTCAAAAAAAAATTTCTAAAACAAAAACAAAGCAAAACAAACAACCAGAAACAAAAACAAAACAACAAAAACAAATAAAAAGAAAGCTTGCCTAAAGACCAGAGTGTGGAGATAGGCAATAGTTAGCCATAGAGGTCTGCCCATGGTGGAGCACAAATTTAATTCCAACACTTAGTATGCAAGCACAGGTGGATCTCCATAAGTTCAAGGCCACCATGGCCTTTACCAGATTGATGCAGTCTAAAATAGAAACAGAGATGGTGGTGGTTGTTCAAACCATTATCCTAGGACTTGGGATGTGGATCCAGGTGTGTTATGGATATGTGGGGAGAGAAATATAAGAAGGAACCTGAAGGTTCCTAAGGAAAGAATTGCCCCTTTCTTCTGAAGAGTCACTGGTGGTAAGAACTAGAGCCTGGCTGCTGTGCTTCTCTGACTATTCACCATTAACCCCATTATTTGACTTGAGACTTTAATTATTAAGACCAATTCGAATTAGTGTCATAGTAAACAGTGGTTTAGAAGAGTAGAAATGATGATAATAGAATTGGTGGTATAAAGTTTTACCAATTTTATTCCTATAGTTTGCATATATTTATGCATGAGATAAAATGTTTTGTATATTTATACAGAATATGGATAATATATAATTATGAGCTATCTGCCAATATTCACAATATATTTTATTGAATAATCCAAAACACTTCTACAGATTAACAATAAGAACAACAAGATCTATATAAACACAGAAGTAAATAATGGCTTTGGGAACATGGTGCATTGGAAGTAAACTATGATGTATGGTAAATTTACAGCATAAATGAACACAATCCTATGACAATGCCCAACAATTTATTTTTAAAATTGTTGACTAGTAAGTTACATTCATAAAAAATACATTTAAAAAATTTAAAAACTACATTCACAGTGGAAATACTCTTAATGCCCAATGGGATTATGAAAACATGGAATACAGATTGACATAATATGACGTATATACTTACCATGACATAACCACCATCAAAATGTGTACAATATTTTTAAAAGAATACAGGAAATGAAATGAAAAGGCAAGAACTGTGGCCAGAAAAATATACACAACTATTCATCAAAAACAAAAGCAAAAGATACTCAGTCAGCAAAACTGTGACCTTTACCAATTTTATCCAGTTACCTGTGAATTCGTGTCCAGGGATTAAATAAACACAGACTTCAAAACTCAAATTATGTCAAAATGACCCTTAAACTCTTGCTTCTGTCCCTCTAGCTACTGTTAATGCTTCCAAATACAGATGGTCCTTTCTCTGGAACTCTCTCTCTCTCTGCAAAATTCTTGTACAGGCTGGCTCAGAGGACAAAACAACTGCACAGGTCTCCACATGGACCAAGGGAACCACAGTTTGTATCATGGTCCATACAAATCCCAGAAGAAAGGACAGGTCAGCAGACCTGATCTGAACACTCTGTAAGCACCATGGCATGTTAATAGCAGTTTTCTGGCAACCTGGTCCCACTGCTTTTTCAGCCCCAAATAATATGCAGAGACACTGTATTAATTATAAGTTTGTTGGTCAGTTACTAGCATTCCTTATTGGCTAACTCTGCTTATAATATTAACCCATAATCACTAATATATTTATTTGTACATGGTCTTTTCTTCCCGAGAATGCCAGACTCACATCCTCGCTTCCCGATATCATATTGTAAATCTACTATATTTCTAAGAATCCTCCCACCTCTCCTAGTTCCACTTTTCTTGCTTTCCTATAGGGAAACAGTGTTTTCTCATTAACCAGTAAGAGAATCATATTTACAGAATGACTTCTCTCATCAGTATAGCTTTTGGTCTTCAGTACAGCTCCCTAAAACAGCAGAAGAAGAGAATCCTGGAAAGAAACTGAAAGGAACCTGACTCCACTGCTCCTGTCTGCTAAGCCTTCCCAGAGTCCTTCATTGCCTGGTATTACCTGCTTGGCCTAGACTATTAGCAGTACCCCTACCAGGTTTTCAGAGATCAAAGGACGCAGAGAGCACAGCCCTTGCAGTTCTGCCCTATCAGCCCAGCAGACAGGGGCTTAGACTGGAAAGTTTATATTTTTGTAGGCATTCTGCTAATGTTGTAGAACACATCCTGCTCCTTGTCCAAAGCACAGGGTTGATTTTGTGCACATTCTATTATACACTCAATGTGCAGTGCCGGCAACCCTTGACCTTATCCCTGGGAAATACTGCAGCCAAATGTACATCTCATTCAAACAGTAACTGTTGCTACTGTGTAACTGTTGCTCGAGTAAAATAGGCCATGAATTAGAAAACAACAAGGAGTACTGGTGAGCCTTGGGAACAGGAGAGAGTATGTGGATATGAAATAGTTATTATTTTAAAATATATATATTCTTGATTGCCCTCATCTAGGGACACCAAGAAATGTCCAATCAGGATAATTATTGATCATCTGGAATGGGTTAACTAATTCTACATTGGTAATCTCAACTACTGTTGAAAGAGGAAATTTCAGCCTCCAACTTACCTTTCCTTTTCTGCACTGTGACTCCACAAGATTCAAAGTTGATCATGAAGTCAATCCTTGCTCAGATTCTTCATTAACAAGTCCTTGCAAAAAGTAGGGGGGGTTGGAGGTCACTCAATAACTGGTCCATTTTTCTTCCTCATTTGCCCATCAAATTCCAGAGTGAAAGAAGTACAGAAAATTTTTCTGAGCCCTGGTAGGAGATGTAGGATTAAGAATTCAAAGTAATTCTCAATTAAAATAAATGAGGCAAGCCTAAGCTCCAGGAGACTTTGTTCTACACAGAAATCAATAAACAACATCACTTGAGAGAAAAGGAATGAAACACGTAAAACCTAGAAACATGGGAAAGCATAAACAATCACAGACGAAAGCAACAATGCACTTAAATCAGACATTTAAAAAGATACCGATAAGTGATAGGTTTGAAAATGAAAATAATGTATTTTTAATATGTTGAAAACATGTCTATATTGACTTCAAAAAATGCCACACTTCCCTAGAGAGAATAAAATTTTCAGCAAGATTTCTGATAGATATTAATAATAAAATTTGGAGTCACCTCTCAGAGAGTGAAAGCTGATGGATCACAAAACTAGAGCAGCCAACCACTAGAGTTCTTACCTCTACCAGTCTTCAGACCAAAGGACCAATCCTGTTGTCACACTGCCTTCTTGATTGACTGCTGCCTTTATGAAACCTCAGAGTGACTTCTCAGACTGAACCATCTCATTGCAAGACATCCTGTCTCCTCCATCCATTATGTTCTTTTCTCTGTCCAGTCATATCCCTCCTATCTCATGGACAGTGCTGAGATTAAAAGCATGTGATCTCAATTGCTGGGATAACATTTCTGTTAGAAGTTTCTCTTTTAGACTGATTCTCTCTCTCCCATTTTAATCACTTTCCTTCTCCCTCTCCCTTTGTTTCTCTGTAGATATCTCCCTAACTCCCCCTTTTTCTTTTATCACTTTTTCTCTAGTAGCCCGGAGTGGCATTGAGCTAACAATGTCTCTTTCTCCTAAGAGCTGGGATTAAAGCTGTGTCCCACTGCTGCCAGTTTATGGATGACTTTTATACTACATCACCTGCCTGTATGGCTAACTAATTGCTTAGGTGTGTGACTAACTCGTGACTTAGTGTATATAGTAACTAGTAACTTTGTGTGGGTAACTAACTAGTGGCTTATTTGTGTGGCTAAATAGTGACTTGGCACTTACTAATTAATGACACATCTCTGAAGTCTAATATCCAGTAGAGCCTTATTTGCTGGATTACAAACAAAATATTACTGTGGTCATTAATAAGAGATAGATTGATGTTGCCCATATGCAAATGTTTTCTACTGAGCTTTGGAAAAATGACATGCTTTTCAGGACTCTTGGAAGATATAACTGTGTCAAGCAGGATTGAATTTATCTGAACAGGAGAGTTACCTATTTGCAAATTCCATATGAATTTTCTCAGAATAACCTTCCCAAATTGTCCACTAACACTGGTCTGTGGTCATTCACATGACATGAATTAAAACATGCTGGGAAATTACAACATCACTCTCCCTACCACAGTCATGTCTTTTTCGTAATGGTGACTCCAGCAATTCGTTGCCTACTCTGAATACTCCTGCAGACTAAACAATTAGTGCTATTTGGGTCTGAAAGCAGAAGCAATGCATCCCATGAGAACACTTTTCAACGTGATCCACCATATAAACAAACAGAAATAGAACAACCATACGATTATCTCCCTAGATGTGTAAAAAACCTTCAACAAATTCAACACCCTTTCATGATAAAGGTCATGGAGAGGTCAGGGATAACAGGAACATACCTAACCATACAGCAAACCAACTGCTGGAGAGTAATTTAAGACAATTTCTCAAACATCAGGACCAAGACAAGGCTGTCCCCTCTCTCCATATTTCTTCAATATCGTACTAGTAGTTCTAGCTCATGCTATAAGAAAACAAAAGGAGATCAAGGGGATCCAAATTGGAAATGAAGAAGTCAAACTGTCTCTATTTGCAGATGATATGATACTTTACATAAGCGACCCAATAAACTCTACAGCTGATAAACACCTTCAGCAAACTAGCAGGATCCAAGATAAACTCAAAAAAATCAGTAGCCCTACATTTTTCAGACGACAAAGAGGCAGAGAAAGAAATCAGAGAAACATCACCCTTTACAATAGCCACAAGCAACATAAAGTATCTTGGTGTAACACTTACCAAACAAGTAAAAGACATATAAAATAAGAACTTTGTCGCTCGAAAGAAAGAAATTAAAGAGGATACCAGAATATGGAAAGATCTCCCATGCTCTTGGATAGGTAGGATAAACATAGTAAAAATGGCAATCATGCCAAAAGCAATCTACAGATTCAATGCAATCCCCATTAAAATCCCACCACAAATCTTCTCCGACCTCGAAAGGATAATAATCAACATTGTATGGAAAAACAAAAGACCCTGGATAGTCAAAACAACCATATACAATAAAAGAACTTCAGGAGGCATCACCATTCCTGACTTTAAGCTCTACTACAGAGCTATAATTCTGAAAACAGCCTGGTATTGGCATAAAAATAGACAGGTAGAAAAATGGAATTGAATTGAAAATCCTGATATTAACACACACACCTATGAACACCTGATTTTCAACTAAACAGCTAAAATTATACAATGGGGCGAGGACAGTATCTCCAACAAATGGTGCTGGCACAATTGGATGAGGGTGTGTGGAAGACAGCAGATTGACCCATGTCTTACGCCATGAATAAAGCTCAAGTCCACATGGATCAAAGACCTCAACATCAATCCAGCCACATTGAACCTCTTAGAAGAAAAATTAGGAGGTACCCTTGAACAAATTGATATAGGAGACCGCTTCTTATACATAACTCCAGGGGCACAGACACCGAGAGAAACACTTAATAAATCGGACCTCTTCAAACACAGAAGCTTCTGTAAGGCAAATGACACAGTGGATAAGACCAAATGGCAGCCCACAGACTAGGAAAAGATTTTCACCAATCGTATATCTGACAAAGGGATAATCTCCAAAATACACAAAGAACTCAAGAAACTAGTCAACAAAACACCAAATAACCCTATTAAAAATGTGGTACAGAACTGAAGAAAGAATTCTCAATAGAGGAAATCAAAAAGGCTAAAAGACACTTAAGAAAATGCTCCACATCCTTAGCTATCAGGGAAATGCAAATCAAAACAACTTTGATATACCATCTTACTCCTGCCAGAATGGCTAAAATTAGATACAAAAATGATGACTCATGTTGGAGAGAATGTGGAGAAAGGGGAACACTCCTCCACAGCTGGTGGGAGTGCAAACTCATAGAGCCATTTTGGACATCAGTATGGGGGTTCCACAGGAAAATGGTAATTAGTTCACCATAGAACCTGGCAATCCCCCTCTTAGGCATATACCCAAACGATTCACGTACATGCAGCGAAGATGTTTGTTCAACTATGTTCATAGCAGCACAATTTTAATAGCAAGAATCTGGAAGCAACCTAGGTGCCCCTCAATTAAAGAATGTATAATGAAGATATGGCATATCTTCATAATGGAATATTACTCTGCAGAAAAAAAATGATGGTATCTTGAAATTCGCAGGCAAGTGAATGGCACTTGAAGAAACCATTCTGAATGAGGTAACCCAGTCACAAAAAGAGGAACACAATATGAATTCACTTATATATGGATTTTAGACATAGATCAAAGTATCTCCAGCCTATAATTCATACCACCAGAGGAACTAGGATATAAGGTATATTCTAAGAGAGTCATATAAATTCCCTTACAAAACTGGTAAGGGACAATTCTCCAGAGCTCAGGGGAAGTGGGGCAGCAGAGCAAGGAGAGAGAAAGAGAAAACGAGGGGGAGGAAAGGAAAACATGTTTGACCAGGAAGACTGAGCCTGGTTAGGAATAGAAGTCAGGAAGAAGAGAGACAGAGACACACACAGAGAGAGCGAACATAAATGAGGGAACCAATAATGGTTTGAAGATAAAATTGAACACAGAAAAGGTCTAGAAAACTACATGACTGCTGCCAAATAACAATTTGAGCTTCTGTGGAAAAGCTACCATAAATGCCCTTCCCAGAGAGTGAGATCAACAACTAACTTATCCATGGAGCCCTCAACTAATGCCTGTTGGGAACAGGATCAAACACCCATACATAAACACTGAGTCGAAGTAGAACTCAGATGTAGATGGAGAGGATGAGACCAGGCGACACAAACACATAGAGACAGCTTACTTGAACAAGGAGGAGCTAACAGGTCTCCAGACTGATAGCTGGGATGACAGCATGGGACTGACTCAGGCCCTGCCTGAATAAGGGTCACAGACAGAAAGACTGAGCAGCCTAAGGGACCTCAGACAGTAGAGCCCGAATGTATCCCTGGTGCAGAAGAGGACATCACGAACACATTCCCCATGGAGGGATAACTGCCTTAATCTAGAGACAGGAGAGAAGTCCTAGTCCCTACTTCAAATGACCTGTCAGATCTACATGACCCCAACTGGATGGCATTCCCCTACATATGGGATTGGGGTGGGGGGATGGGAGGAGAGGGCAGAGAGGATAAAAGGGAGGGAAGAATGGAGGGAGGGGGAACTGGGATCGACATGTAAAATAATAAATTAAATTAAAAAAATGCTTTGCCTCCAAAATTTAAGTTGAAAGACAAGTTACTGGGTAAAAGGATTTCTATTTTTGTTTCCAGAGAAAATGAAAAGATGTGGATTCCTTCCAGACTAATGTGGTTTGATCAAGCCAGACTGCCTGAAACAGAGTACAAGCTAATCCTACATTCAAAACAGCTGGACAAAACAACCCTACAGACTACAGCCAGGATATCTGAATCTTCCTCAAATCCCCATGGCAGCAACCCTTACCAGCAGGAAGTAGTTTGGAAAGAATAACGCCCAAATTCCCAAATATTGTCTATAAATATTTGTTTTCATTTAAATGGACTTGGTTACATAAAATAAAAAAAATAGTCAAAACACAACAAAAAAAAACCTTAAAAAATTTTACTTTACTATTGATGTTTAAGTTTTTCACAAGGAATACTAACTATTCCTCACAGCAATCTTTGAACTCTCCTTTAAGATGATGGGGCCATACACCGTCATTTTCCCTTGCCTTTCGTGGTGCATCTGTACCACAAACATCACCCTAAAACTGGTTTGAGACTGTTTTGCTCGAGACAACTCATGATTAGCTTGAGACTGTTTTGCTTGAGACAACTCATGATTAGCAAGCTGTAATGGTGCAACTTCTTATTACACCCTGGCCAGAGTTTCAAATAGAACTACAGTCAAGCATTTTCACCACACAGTGACTATATACATATGTCACAGCCAGTTCTGTTGAGAAATTTGGTTGATTAAAATTTTCTTCACACAGGATCCTATGGAGCAATCATCATCCCATTTCAGCAGGAAATAACCTTACGATAATGATATACTGTTCCCCTACTTTTGGAATTTGGGGATAACAGTCATCTTCTTTGTGTTGGTTTTAGCTACTTAGGGTTGGGTATGGATGGTGATGCTTAGACACGGGTTTTTCTTTTAGACAGGAATAGGGTATGTTTTGGAAAGGTATGGTTTAGATGGGGGATAGGTAGATTGGCCTGTTTTCTTGTGAATTATTGAGTAACAGGAGATAATAGTATTGTAAAGCTTACATTGTTAAATATTATTATTTGTGTTAAGCCATGTAAAATTAAGTTTATATTCCCTTCCCAGTAGTATTGAACATTATATTGTTATATTGTTTAAAATATTTCCACTTATGATGTAATTTGCACATTATTCTTATTATATTCTATGTATGTATATTTTATTGATATTCAAGAGATTTCTTATATTGATAAAATTTATGCACATTTATTCTTGTCATATTCTATGTATGGATACATTTCTTGTATTCAAGACATTTTGTATTATTGATATATTTGGATCTTTCTGCTCTTTATACTTGTACCTCTTGTATTGACATTTTTAATCTACCTTTATTTTAGGTACACACACACATACACACACACACACACACACACACACACACACACACATATATATATATATATATATATATATATATATATGTATATCCCTAAAATAGATATAGAGTAACTATGTACATATATATATGTACATAGTTGTATTGTTGTTATATTGTTTAGATATTAATCATTGCTTTACTCAAGGAAATTTTAATCAGTTTTTTTAGCTCAGTAATACTCAGTAGTATTACATATCATCTTTACCCATGTTTCCTTTAATTATTAGATTAGTCAGAGTAGATGCTTAATCTTCAATCACTTCATAGACATGCAGAACATGGCATTTAAATGTTTTAATATTACTACTCCATTGACATGAGACACTGTTGTTCCTGACAGCACAGTACACTTTCCCGAAAATATGTTGGACACTGTTGTTGCTCCTGCTGGAGTTCATTCTCACCTCAACTAATGGCCTGTTGGGCAAAGAGTTGACCCCACCTTGACCACTGATTTGGACATGCAGTCCCATGTGCTTGCAGGAGACAAATATAGAAGACTGCTTGACCTTGCAAAGTCAGGGTAAGACAGCCATTCTCCCTCCCTGCTGTTGCTGTGGTCTGTCAAGTTCTCTTGGCTTTAGCCAAAACTGGGTGTACCAACATTGCTGTGAGACCTAGGGTGACTGTTCAGGTAGCCTGCTGTTTCTGTCCTCGCTGCACCTTTTGGAAGTTGCCCATCTGCACTTCCTCTCTACCCTATTATTGTTATTTTTCTTCTCAGGTCTTGATGAGTTTGGAAATTAAACTATCACAACTATTATTCTCTCTTCCTAGTTAGATATATTAGGTACTAAAGGTTTTCATCTTAGGAAAACTCTATTGTAAACTCTGTTATGCCTTCACCCTAGGACTAGATATGTAGGTTGTTTTGTTCTCGATTATCCTTTTCTTAAAGCACACTTGGTATTCCCTCTTTTGTATATAATTTTGTATAAAGCCTAAATCTTTTCTTTAGAGTAAAATGGGAATTGTAGTGGGATATTCACTTTGTCTCCTTCTGTGGTACTGACCTCGCCCTTTGGGGTGTGGAGTCAGTGACAGAAGTGACCTAAATTACTAGGTCTGACAAGGAGCAGAGGAATGCTCCCTTGCAAGCTTCATGGGGACAAGAGGACTTCCGGAGTAATTCTTGGAAGCAGGAACCTGTTCGTGTTCATCTGTCTATGTTGTGAGTAATTTCTCCCTGAATAAACATCTGTTCGGCCTTATTGTTTAACCTGATCCTTATTAAACCGCAATACCTTGCTTGTTCAGGAAATTCCTCAACATCACAGTGATTAACTTTTCAAATAGTTGTCACCTGATGTCCTATTGCCCATCTGACTGAACTATGCTTCTTGCAAGAAGAAAACTGAAACTTTATGGCACAAAATTCCTTAAGTTTTCCTGTTTCCCTTAATATCTCCTTTAATAGCTTCATACAGGACAGAATTTTATATTTGGATGGGACTTGATGCTGTATGTAAAAAAAAAAAAGGAATGGCTTTTTGTAATGGCTTTGAGTCAAATGTCTATTAAATCATGGTGAGCATATGTGAAACTGGGATCCAATTTTTAAACATGTATTTTTGGGTGTTTCATAGGCAGTCCTTTTCAGTTGAATTCTACTTTGTGAGGCTTTGTGAGCATTATTACATCCTTTGTACGAACCTCTACAAAAATAACAATACAAAAGTGCAGACCATCTAGAAGGTACTGCAGAAATAAGGCATCTTCAAGTTTGGACAACTGGTTTCCATGGGTGCGCCAAAATCATGTTCTTGGTGACTACAAACAAGATTCTATTCATAGTTTCCTGCTTCCAATGCTCAGAGTAGACTCAGCCCATAGAGCAAAGTTATTGAGAGCCTGCCTCTGGGTCCAGGGATTTCAAGGACTGCATGGAACCTCCTGGGTTAGAGAGCCAACTGCACCTAGACCCAGGGAATACCCATCACACTGCACCATCTGCCACTCACCATCTTGGGATAGCAGCCCCTCACCTTACTGTGGTTTTCCAACTCACTGTTGCTCAAACCAAAGCAAACAAATCCAGTGGTGCCAGTTTCTCTCTAAAGCCAAGCCTAAAGCCAGGGACAGAGGGGCTCTGCATCACTTCTGACTGACAGGTTGCTAAGGGATCTTATTGGCTAGTAAAGCCTAGGTCACAGGAGGAACTTTCAGAAGGTTTCTGTATGTACTACGTGTGTTCTCTGCCCACAGCCTGGTCTTCTCCCGCCGCTGTGCCAGCCCAAAATGACATACCGATACTCTGTATTTGATATAATTCTGTTGGGTCGTTACTTGTTTTTTATCAGATAGCTCTGTCTTAAGTATTAACCCATTTCTATGTACTTCCACGTCGTCTTGCCAGCAAGAGGCAGCTGGCAGACTCTTCCATGAAGCAGGAACTCTAGAACAATGTCCATCTTGAATCAGCAATCATTTTCTGTGGGTCCTGCGTGTTCAGTTTATATAGCACAAAGTCAAACAGTCCAGATAAGAGCAGTATCTTGTCCAAATGGCTAGTCTTGCCATATTGGAAGCAAACACCATAACATGTTTATTTAATATTCATCTTCCTTTCTGACACAGGTGGTGTTGCCAGGAGAAGTTGTGCCTCATTGTCAACAAAAACCCTAAACCATTTTAATTGCCATATTCTGTAGGCCTTTGAAAGGTTTGAAGAATGCCTATTCGTCTCAAATACATCTCTGTATATCTAGAAAATCTAACTAACTTAATTATAAGTTTTGACTATTATAGGTAATTCCCTATAATCTGGATTAAATTATACATTACATTTCTAAATAAGCTATAAAAACACAATACCTAAATAAGAGGAGAAATGTATATACGACAAAATTGAACTTAAATTTGTATCAATAAATGAAAATCCATTCCAAAACAAAATAGTCATATCTATACCATAATTCCCTTTTAACTTAAAAAGAGATTGGTTGTGGTCATTAATCATTTATAACCAACCCCATTTAAGTGAAAACAAACATTTATAAACAATATTTGGGAATTTGAGCGTAGTTCTTTCCAAACTACTTCCTGCTGGTAAAGGGCGCTGTCATGGGGGATCCTAATTAGATGCAGAAATCCTGGCTGTAGTCTACAAGGCTGCCTTGTTCAAGCTGTTTTGAATGTTGGATCACCAGGAATTTTGTTTCAGGGGTTCTGGCTTGATCAAACCACATTAGTCTGTAGGAATCCAGAGCTTTTCATTTTTTGTGGAAACAAAAGTAGAAATCCTTTTCCCTAGTAACTTGTCCTTGAACTTAAATTTTGAAGTGAACGCATTTTTAAAATATATAAATTGAGTTATTCCAGCAGTATTTCTTTTATCAGTTGTTTCCTCAGCAGTCAAACGATATAAAGACAATATAATGCCATACAGTGTACAGATTCTTTCTGAGCTTTTCATTTTTACAGGGCTGTATTATTACTCTCTTTCTTCTATTTTTTTTCATTTTTTGAGACAGTGTTTCACTGTGTTACTCTTTTTTTTTTTTTTTTTTACGCTTAGTGACCATTTATCAAAAATTAACATTGAGGGCCTGGCGAGATGGCTCAGACACTAAGAGCATTGGCTACTTTTCCAAAGGTTTTGAGTTCAACTCCTAGCAACCACATGGTGGCTCACAACCATTTGTAATGAGATATGATGCGTTCTTCTGGCCTTTGGGGTTACAGACAGGCAGAACGCTGTATACATAATAAATAAATCTTTTTTAAAAAAATAACCTTCAATGGATTAGTGAACTATTTGTTGCATTTGCTGTATTGCTAGTATTTTTTTTTTATATTTTTTATTTAATTTTATATAACAAAGTCCAATTAAATGAAAACAAACATTTATACACAATATTTGGGAATTTGGGCATCGTTCTTTCCAAACTACTTCGAATCCCCCAAGACAGCGCCCCTTACCAGCAGGAAGTAGTTTGGAAAGAACGATGCCCAAATTCACTGTGTTACTCTTATCTGTCCTAGAATTCATTCTGCTCACCAGGTTTACTTGGAATCACAGAGATTCCATCTCCCAAGTGCTGGGATTAAAAGTGTGTGCCAACACCCAGCTTTTTTCTGTCTTTCTAAAACCATTTTTTTTTATTCTCTCCCAAGCCTACATATTTTTTTAAAACACACAGTAAACCTTTAGAGGTTTTTCTTAATGTGAATCTGTCTTTACTCTAAATCTTTATCTTTGTCTGGCCACAAGTCTTTTATCAGGTAAACAACAACATAGCTAAAATGAAAGTCATAGCTGTGTCAGCCATGGTTTATCAAAGATGGCAGTGGCTATTTTACCGCCAGCACTGAGAACTGTGCTCATTGCCTTGGTGTGCATGCTGCCGGCTTGCAGATGTGGTCACTGCCAATGCAAGTTCTAGTACACACTAATAAATTGTTAGCAGTGCTTTTTAAAAGCCATGCAGTTTTTTTGCCACTTATGCGGAGTCAGGAAATTTCCCTTAAAGGAGCTGCACGAATATCTGCTTGTCTCTTGGCAAAACAGAGTTCAACCAAGAAAAATGCTGTTAGTATGAAGCCTTGCTTGTCTCTGTTCTTTTCTTTCTAAAACCCCTTTTTTAAGCTTTTGTTAAATTTTAAGTGGAAGTTCTTACTAGCCTTGTGGGTGCCATCTGTATGGAGTACGTTTTTTTTCTCCCACTGCCTAGTCATGTCCCACTTCCACACCAGCCCCAAATGATACACTGAGACTCTATATTTGATATAATTCTGTTGGCCCCTTACTAGCTAGCTCTGTCTTAAGTATTAACCCATTTCTATGTATTTCCACGTGGTCTTAACAGCGAGAGGTGACTGGCAATTCTGTTCTCTCCTGTCTCTCCATCCTGACTCCTCCCCACTACTTCCGTTTCCTCCTCCTTGTATCATAGTCCCTCCTATCTTCCTTTGCTATTGGTCAACAGTGCTTTATTCATTAACCAGTATGAGATTCATATATACATAATGACATCTCCCATCAGGTTACCGTGTGCTTACAGACACAGAACAATAGTTTGTGTTGCTGCCTTCCACCCCAGAACAAGACCATTTATGTATCAGCGGAGATATTTATTTGTATAGGACTTTCCCCTGCCTCCAATAGCAGACCCTATTATCTTGCTGCATCAATAGGCTTTTCCTTTTCTTTTTTCTGGATACAATGTGGCTAGCTATCTTGAACTGCCCACTGGACTTACTAAATTGATGGAGTGATTTTCTGTCAAAAACCTGAAAGAGAGCCCAGAACATCAAATAAAAAAATAATGACTTGGGCATACAAAAAGAGATGTTTTTTTGTTTTTTGTTTTTTTGTTTGTTTTTGTTTTGTTTTTTAGGTGGGGGCTTTACACTGAGCTCAGGTGAATTGAGTTGCTTTCTGCCTGTTTGTACAGGAACTTCCAAGAATCAGGAAATAAAAGCAGTTACCAAATCACAAAAATGATAATTGTTTTTTCTCTCATCAGAAAGCTGAATTACCCCTCTACCTTTCTCCTTTGTGATTTTTGCAGTCCTTAGTTCTAATTCTCTTGCACTGTGATAGGGTACCTGGATGTGCCCTGAGTTTTTGCTCCTTCTTCTCTTCGGCTGGATTTCTCATATTTGTTCTTTCTACCTGCCAGCCCTGTGCTTCCTTTCTTCTGACTTGCTATTGGTCAGTCAGCACTTTATGAGATCACCAGGATGCTCTACACATGCAAATGGCCACAGCTTCATATAGCTAAATAAACTTAGCATCATCTTTCCCAACATCATTTGACATATGTTCCTCAGAATAAACAGATTGACATATAAGAAAATAAAATTGTACATCACCTCTTTGAGATTAGCCAGAGATAGATGCACACAGTTCTTAAAGATATTTAAACCATGGATTGAATTCTGCCTGTGAACACATATTAAGGCTATAACAGTTGTATCTCTACAATTATAGAAAATGTTTCTGAGACAGCACTCTTTTGTTGGTTCACGTGTCTCTAGTTCTCCTGATCAACGAACTTACTTTGCTCTTAATTTACAAACTAAACCCCTAAATAGATGGGCTTAACCACCTCTGAGTTTTTAAATTACATTTTTTTTTGTCCTGTAGTCAACAATCCATTGCAGTTACCAGAAATATAATTCTGAGTGGAGCATGTCTCCCTCCTTCAAATCAAAATAGGAGGAATAGTTTGTTGTGTACACTGCAAAGGTAAATGGTAGGCAATCAGCTGCTGAAGTTACCATGATGGAAATGGTCCAGAATATTGCAGAATTCGTGCTTTCATGATTTCCCACGATTGGTATTGTGGTTGTCAGTCCTAAGGCCACTGTGGATATCATTCTTGAATTTTGCTGTATTGTTCTTGTGCATTATTGACTGACTAGCCTCCTTCAACATTTGTATACTTCCTTTAATAACCAAATCCATTGGTTCATAATAGCATGTGACTTGCTTTTGAATGTGGCACAAGTCTCAACCCAACTGGGATAAGTTTCTTCTTCACATGGAGGACATGACTTTGAACAATGTTGTCTTGTACTTTCTTCTCACCATGTACTTTCACTCATGTCTCCTTATCAGCATGCATTCTTTCCTTCCAGGAGAATGAAAACTGACAGAATTGGTGTGTGTACATTTTATGGAGGGAAGCTTAAACTACCTAGTATTCAGTTTCTAATTAGGGTGGTCTCCCCTACAGATATTTAGAATCAGAAAACACAGATATTTAGGATTCATAAAAGTAGCAGTTATGACGTGAAAGCAATTTCATAGCTGTCAGGTTACCAGAACAGGAAGGACCAAGTCTATTACAGTGACACAGCATTAGGAAACTTAGGAACAGGTTGTTTATACTAATGAGGCCTGTGGCACAGGCTTTCCTCACACTATTTACTTGGAGAGGTGTTTGTAATTTTAATCCAGACTCTGCTGCTTAGTCCTGGGAAGACAGTTTTGCATTGCTTCCAGGCAGGACATTGGTTGTTCTGTGAAAAGGAAAAACATACCACAGTGAATGTGTTTCTTCTAATCCCTGGGATGTTATGGTAGACTTAACCATTAAGAGGTACGTTGTATGAATTGACTTCACTGACCAAATGTAAAGCATTTGTGGTCACAGTAACAAAATGGAGTGGAAATAAGGAGTTTTCATTCCCTGCTTTTATGGTAATTGACATTAGCACAGAGAACTGAGACAATAACGTTTTCTTTTGATGCCATTGCTTAGAGAATCGAGCAAAATCACATTGTATGAACACATCCCACTTCTTTTAAAACCAATTCTCCAGTTCAGGTAAATCTTGGCTCTTTCCAGTTTATTTTTTATCATGAATAAAGCTTTGATGAACGTTGTGGCAGAACGGACCAACCTTAGGGTTTATGACTAACAATGGTATAGCTGTGAATTGATACAGATAGACTCTCAGTTTTCTGAAGAAAGATGATACTTATTTTCATCGTGGCTGTACTAAGTTGCACGCTTGCAAGCAGTGGAGGAGTGTTCTCCTTGCTACCCTTCCTTACCAGGATGAGTTGTCAATTACACATGTAATATTAGCTGCTCTCAAAGTTCTAAGTTGGAATCAAAAAGGAGTTTTGATTTGGATGTGCTGGTGGCTAAAGATGCCAAACATTAATTTAAGTGTTTCTCAGCTATTTCACATATATCTGTTGAGTCATCTTAACTTTTATATTCATATCCCATTTTTATTGGGATTGTTTAGATTTTTAAATGTAGGCAAGTGTTTTGTTCTACCTGCAGGATTATATTAATTATAAATGCTCAACCAATAGCTGTAGCTCATTCCTAACTAGCACTTACAACTTAAATTAACCAATTTCTATTAGTTTATTTACTGCCCAGGGATCATCTCTTCAACTTGTCTTGCTACTTTTCTGTCTGGTTCATTACTTCTCTGACTCCACCCTTCTCTTAATTAACCTAGTTTGGTCCGACCACCAAACTCTTCATGCCCTGCTATAGTATTTTCAGCTCTTTATTAACCACTGAGAGTAAAACAAATTCAGATTATACAGAAGACTTTTTCACAGCATACAAAACCTAGAATTTTTAGTTCTTTATATACTTTTAATTTGGCGTCTTCTGGATGTGGAGTTGTTAAAATTATTCCCCCATTTCTTAAGCTGACCCTTTGCCAGATTGTCAGTGTCCTTGGTTTTAAACAATCCTTGCAGTTTCATGGGCTTCTATTTATTAACTGTTGGTCTATTGAGGAAGTTGTCCGCTGTGTCAGTGTATTCAAGCTATTCCACACTTGGCCTTGTTTTTGCTTCATTTTCTCTGATTTTCCAATGGGGACATTGACACACTTGACTTGAGTGTTGTGCAGGGGATATATATATATATATATATATATATATATATATATATATATATATATTTGAATTTTTCTTACAAAAATTCTGTTTTCCAGAACCAATTGTTGAAGGTGCTCTGCTTTTTTTTTCCTATTTTGTATTTCTGAATTTCCATATCAGTACAAGTGTCCACCTATGTTTTGATTCATGTCCAGAACTTTAATTTCACAACATTGTTCAACATGTCTGTTTTCTTGCCAGTGTAATGGTATTTTTTTACAGTTGAATTGCTTTATTTATCCTTTTTGTTATGCATATAAAGGTGCAAACTGTACTTTCTATGCCTTTAATGAACTGTGTTGTAATATTTATAGGTATTTTGATGATTCTCTTGATTGCTCTAAGAAAGATGGCCTTTTTACTGGGTTAATGCTACTAAACCTGAGAACTGAATATCTTTCAATCTGCTCATATCTATTTCAAACTCTTCCTTCATATACCTAAAGGTTTTTAGCATACATTGTTTCACTTGCGGTTTTTGAATAACTTGAACACATTTTATATTACTTAGGCTGTTGTGATGAGTGTTGTTTCCTTTATTTCTTGCTCAGTTTTTTTGTCTGTTTTTATATAGAAAGACTACTCTTTGTTTCTTTGTTTGGTTGGCTAGTTATTGTTACTCTGCTACCCAGTCACTTTATTGAAAGTGTTTATCGCCTGTTCATTACTTGAGTTTTGAATTTCATTGATGAGTAAGTACAAGTAACAATAGTTCAAATTCTTCCTTTCACAATTATACTCCATTGATGATTTTCAGATGTTTTATTAGTCTAACTAGTACTTCAAGTACTATATGGAGTAGACATATAGTTTACAATCTTTAGAGGCTTTATCAGAATTACTTTTATGTTATTTGTTTTAATTGATGCAGTCTGTAGGCTTGCTGTAAATATCCTTTATTATGTGTAAGTATGCATCTTGTATCTCTAATCTCTACAAGAATTTAATGATGTTTGATTTTGTTGAAGGCTTTTTTCAGTATTTAATGGGATGATTAAAATAAACTGTTTTTTAAAGTTTATTTTTACAGTGATTATAGTTACTGAATTTTGTATGTTGTATTATCACACCCTCTGTGCAATGAGACCTACTTTATTGATTTGGATGATGTATTTGAACTGTTCGTGCAATTGGTTTGTATTTTAGTGAGTATTTGTTAACCTATATTCATGAGAGAAATTGGTCTCTATTCTCTTTATATTTCACACAGCACTGGAATTCTGTGCTGAGTTAGGTTAATGATCTCAAGGTCATCAGGAAGAGTGGCTTGATCCATTAAAATTGGTATCGTCAGAGTCTGTCTATCTGGTTACAATATCCAGATTTTTAAGGGCCATCCAGAAACTCAAATTTTCACTGTACCCTGTGTCAGGTTCAATGTATATTATGTACTAGCATCTGACATAAATTATCTATGATTATTAAAAAAAAAACAAAACAAAAACCTGAATGGTGGGTTTTGGTGTACCTGTGGCATCATAAAATGAATTGGGAAGGTTCCTTCTGTTTTTATATTGTAGAATAAATCGACGAGTATAATTTGGAATTCTTCTTTGAAAGTCTGGTAAAATCCAGTGGTAAAACAATCTTCCACTCAGCTTTTTGTTCATGAGGCTTGTAATGATTCATTTTGCTTCACTGGGGGGAGCGGTGAGTCTGTATTCAAAATGTTTATTTGGTATTTATTGAACTTTGGTAAGTTGTACATATGAAGTATCGTAATCCCATCTGTGAGAAAAGATACTGGACGGGTGTGCCACCAGCTCGGCCAATAACTGTGTGCGGGGCCATTAAAATATCCCTTGTTCATCAGAGATCAGACCTCTACACTTGCCTGTTGCATTTTAAACAAAAAAGGGGAACTGTGGGAAGCCATAGCCCCAAGTTGGTGCCTGCTGGATGCCAGGTAGTCTGAGCTTAGCTGTAAACAAGCCAGCCCCAAGGTGGTGCCTGGATGGATGCCAGGTAGTCCGAGGTTAGCTATAAACAAGCCTTATTTGGAAGTGCTTGATGGATCTGGTGTGCTTTCTCCTTCTTTGGCCTATCCGGGATTGCCAGGTGGCATGAGCTGATTGAGCAGTGAACACATATTAAAAGTCTTGCTGGGGCTGGGAGGAGGAGAAGCTGATATGCAAGGTTCCTGAATAAACTGCTTGAAGAAGAGTCATGGTCATGTTTCCTTGCTGGCCGAGATAGACGCAAGAAGAAGTGATGAAGATAATTTCATATTCATCACAGAAGTCCATTGACATGAAGTCTCAATTCTGAACATCTATGCACCAAATAAAAAGGCAAACACATTCATAAAAGAAAAAGTACTAAACCTCAAAGCTCACATAAAATCTCACACACTCATAGTGGGAGACTTCCACAACACACTCTAACCAATAGACAGGACCACCAGATGGAAAATTAACATAGAAACAAAGAACAAACAGAAGTTATATACCAATTGGATTTAACAGACATCTATAGATTATTCCATCCAAACACAAATGAATATACCATTTCCTCAGGTCCACATGGAGCCTTCTTTAAAATTGATCACATGCTAGACAGCATACTAAACCTAAAAAGATACAAAATACTGGAAAAGTGCCTTGTATTTTATCAGACAACCATGATTTAAAGTTGGAATTCAACAACACAAATTGCAGAAACCCTGCAAACATGTGGAAAATAAACAATGTGCAGTTTCATCAAGTAAGAAATAATATTAAAGATTTTGTAGAATTCAATGAGAAAAATGACACATTATACCCAAACTTATGGGACACTTTGAAGTACTACAAAGAAAGTTCATTGCAGTAAGTGCCCATACGAAGAAAACGGGATAGTTACATTAAATAATTAACGGCAAAACTGAAAGGCTTAAAACTAAAAGAGGCAAAATCAACCTGGAGAAGACACAATGAAATAATGAATTTGCAGGATATTGTTTCTTCGAGAAAATCAACAAGATAGACAAAACTTAATTCAAACTAACCAAAAAGCAGAAAGAAAATTCAAATTCAAAGGAAATGGACAAATTTCTATATTGGTATTACTTATCAAAATTAAATCAAGAACAGGCAAACAATTTAAATAGATCTATAAACCCCAATGAAGTAGAAGCAGTCATCAAAAGCCTCCCAACCAAAAAATAGCCCAGGACCAGAAAGATTCAGTGCAGACTTCTACCAGAAATTCAAATAAGTGTTAATACAAATACTCATTTTTTCCAAACAATAAAAGAAGAAGGTTCATTACTAAACTCTTTTTATGAGTACATTGTGTACTCATTTTGTACATTGGTACACAAGCCACAAAATATATCATTAAGAAATAGAACTACTGATGACTATGCCTCACGAATATTGGTGCAAAAATACTCAATATAATATTAGTAAATCAAATCCAATAGCACATCAGAGAAATCATTTGAAAGATCAAGTAGGCTTCATCCCAAGGATGTAAGCAGGGTTCAACATTTTTGTCCTTTTTGTCTTTTTACTTCCATCTTTGATTCTTATTTTCCATCTTTCTGCATAGTTAACTATTTTCTACAGTTTTTATTTTATTAACTCTTGCATATTTTAATTTCTAATTCCATATTCTTATATGTCTTTGTTATTTGTGCCTCTCTTTGTTCAACTACTTCTGATTTTCTTGGAATTTTATTCTACTTTTAAGTGCCCTCCATTAAGAGAGCTGAAGTTCTGGATCAACTCCATGTCAAATATATCAAATATTTCTACAAGCAGACATCATACACATTATTACTTTGTTGTTTAGGTATCCCAGTAGCATGGCATGACTAATAGGCACCTAGTATTACCAGTAGTGCTGAAGCATCAAAGTGAAAAATGTCCTTTGTCCTCATGTAGAATATTAACATACAGAGAGCCTTCCATGCTGATATGGATATGGAATGTTTATAATGTCCAGTGAAAAAGAAAGAGATTCCTGTGTCAAATTTTTATTGTGATGATGAATGTCCTAGCAAATATGGGTGTTAAAATTTCTAACTCTTTTTTAATGTGTTAGCATTGTTCTTAAACTTGGTCATAATCCCCTATAATAATATAAGGTTGAAAATTTAGAAATCCATCCATCTATTGTATTCTACATCAAGGAAGCATTCAGGGGGAAGTCATACAATCATAGGAGGTATAATGAATTTCATGAGTTTAAACATTGTTAATGTTAACATGACTTATGAATTTCCCAAATTAGTCATTGGTGAGGATGTGAGAATGCTATACCAAATCTCATTTTTCCTCCCCCACTTGCTGATTAGTATATATGGCAATGTACCAACGGAGCTTTGGAAAGATTGTACTGAATTTTGGATGAGGGAAAATTGACAGGCTAAACATCACAGCTATTACAAAATAACAGAGTAAGTGGACTCTTTTCTTATGCCTCCATTTATGCCTCTCTTCTTTCTGCTTGTTTTGTTTTTTCAATTCTGATATGTTAGTACTCTTGTTACTGAGTTGTATCACATTTTTATAATATAATTAACTAAAATATAGATAATTGCATAAGCAATAAGTCTTCAAACAAATGAATATTTTTAATAGAGGTCAAATGTTAATATATGATATTATATAAGTAGTAGTTTATTATATTATTATATTAAATAATATATTATATATTATATTATATACTTATATTATATACTTATAATATATACTTATATAAGTAAGTAGTTTATGGATTAAAAAATATGCTATACAACAACAACGTCACAAAGCCCAGGAACATATAGTTTCAGTGCATAATTCTATCAGAAATTCAAAGAAGAGTTAATATCAGTACTCATCATATTGTTCCCCACAATACAATCAGAAGGTTCATTACCAAACTCTTTTTATGATGCAACAATTACCTTGGTCTCCAAGCCACACAAATACATAACTAAGAAAGAATATTACAGACCATCATATCCCTCATGAACATTCATGCAAAAATACTCAATAAAATATTACAAATCAAGTCCAACAGCACACAAGACGAATCATCTAACATGAACAAGTAGGCTTCATCCCAGGCAAACAGGGGATAGTTCAACATACGAAAAACTATCAATGTGATCCACCGTATAAAGAAACTGAAAAAGGAAAAATGCATAATAACCTCACTAGATGTTGAAAAAGACTTTGACAAAATTCAGCATCCTTTCATGATGAAGGTCTTGGAGAAATCAGGCATAACATGAAAAAAACTAAACATAATGAGAGCAATATACATTAAACAAAGAGACAACATCAAACTGAATGGACAGAAAATTAAATAGATTCCTATAAACTTAGAACAAGAAAAGATGCCCACTTTCTCCATATCTCTTCAATATTGTACTTCAAATTCTAGCTAAAGCAATAAACAAAACAAAACAAAACAGACCCAAAGGAGATCAAAGGGATATAAATTGGAAAGAAAGAAGTCAAAGAGTCACTATTTTCTCATGATATGATAGTTTACATAAGTGACCTTAAAACTCTATGAGGGAACTACAACTGATAGACACCTACAGCAAATTAACAGGATACAACGCTAACTCAAAATATCAGTAGTCTTACTATATACAGAAAATAACGGCTGAGAAAGCAATCAGAGAAACGTCTCCATCTATAATAGCAAAAAATAAAAAAGAAAAAAAATCAATGTAAAATATAAAGGGCAATGCTAAGTAAACAAATGGAAGATGGATTTAGCAAGAACTGTGTGTCTTTAAATAAAGAAATTAAAAAAGATACCAGAAAATGGAAACATCTCCAGTGCCCTTGGATACAGAGGATATTAGTAGTAAAAATGGCAATCTTGCCTAAAGTGATCCACAGATTCAATGCAATCCCCATCAAAATCCTTGCACATTTCTTCACTGGCCTTGAAAGGATAATACTCAACTTTATATTTAGCAACAAAAGACTCAGGATAGCACAAAACAACCCTATACAATAAAAGATGTTCAGGAGGCAACATCATACCCTACCTCAAACAATACTATACAGATATAGTCCGAAAACAGCTTTGTATTGGCAAAAAATTAGACAGGTTGACCAATGGAATGGAATAAAAAATCCCGATAAAAACCTAAGAACGCACGATTTTCGACAAAACAGCTAAAAGTATCCAATAGATGTTATTCCAATAGATATAATTCAACAAATGTTGGGGCATAACTGGATGATGGTGTACAGAAGACTGCTGATAGACCCATGTTTTTGCTCTGCACAAAACTCTAAGTAGAAATGGATCAGAGACCTCAACAGAAATCAAGACCACTGAAACTCTTAGAAGAGAAAGTCGGAAGTACTCTTGAATGAATTGGTACAGGAGAATGCTTCCTGAATATAACACCAGTAGCATAGACACTCAGATCGACAATTGGACTTCCTGAAACTGAGACGCTTCTCTAAGGCAAAAGGCAAATTGGGCAACATAAAGAGAATGCCCAAAGACTGGGAAAGGATTCTGGCCAACCCCACATATGGCAAGGGGATGACCACCAAAATATACTAATAACACTAGGAACTAGTCATCAAAACACTACATAACTATATTAAAATGTGGGGTACAAAATTGAATATAGAATTCTCAATAGAGGAATCCAAAAATGCAGCAAGGCAATTGATAAAGTGCTCAACATCCTTAGCCACCAGGTAAATGCAAGTCAAACAACCCTGAGATATGATCTTTCTCTTGTAATAACGGCTAAGATTAGAAACACCAATGACAGTTCATGCTAGAGAGGATGTGGAGAGAGGGGGAACACTCCTCCACTGCTTGTGGTAGTGAAAATCTGTAGAGCCATTTTGCAGATAAGTATGGAAGTTCCTCAAGAAAATGGGAATCTGTCTACCACGGGAATTGGCAATTCCACTCTTAGGCATATACCAAAATCATCCATATCCATGTAACAAAGACATCTTTTAAACTCTGTTCATAGAAGCATACTTTGTAAAAGCAAGAACCTGGAAGCAACCTAGATTACCCTCAAATGAAGAACGGATAAAGAAGATGTGGCACATTTACACAATGGAATACTACTCAATGGGGGGAATAGAATCTTGAAATTCACAGGCAAATAGATGGAACTTGAAGAAACCATCCTGAGTGATGTAACCTACTTACCAAAAGAGGAACATGGTACCTACTCATTCATATATATATTTTAGACATAGAGAAAAGGATCACCAGCCTATAATTCACACTGCCAGCGAAACTAGGATACAAGGAAGTTACTAAGACATTCAAAATAGGTACCTCTCATAAGGGAAAAGGAACAAGATCTCCTCAGCAATAGGGGTGCTGGGATGAATTGATTGGAGAAGGATTTAGGAGGAAAAGAAGCGGTGGAAAGGGGAACATGGGGAACAAGGAAGACTTAATCCAATAGATGAGAGCAGAAAACAACAACAACAACAACAACAACAAACCCACATACCACATTAGAGGGAGCCATCATAAGTTACAAAGAAAACTGCCTCTAGAGAAATGTCTGAAACCTACAAGGATGACCCCAACTAACAATATAAGCAACAGTGCAAAGGCTAAGTTTTATGCTTTCCCTGATAATGATATTGATAACTAAATTATATTCAATCATGGAGCCATCATCTATAATCTGATGGAAACAAAAGCAAACATCCACAGTTAACACTGAGCCAAACTCCAGGAATCCTTGTGTAGAGATGGAGGAGTTGTAATAAAAGGGTGCAAGGCCAGACATCAGAAACCCACAGAGACAGTTGACCTGAACAAGGGAAAGCTAATGGATCCCCAGACTGATAGTTGTAAAACCATCATATGACCTACTCAGATCCCCGAAACATTGCTGTCAGGGCAACTGGTCTGTCTAAGGGTCCTCTGTCAGTGGTTCCTGCATGTATTCCTGGTTCACTATAGGATTTTGGGGGCATATACCCCATGGAGGGATATTCCCTCAGCCTGGAGACAGGGGAGACGGCATAGAACTTCCTTACTCAAAATGACTTGACAGATTTTGGTAATACCTCCTGGAAGGCATCACCTTCCTTGTGGAGTGGGGGGGAATGGGATGGGAGTGGAGGTGGAGGGGCATGGTAGGGATGAAAGGAGATGGAACAGGGATTGATATGTAAATTAAGAAAAATATAATAAATATAAAAAATGACATAGCCTGATTTGATGTACTTGAAATTGACAAAGGACCTTTATGAAATTTTATAAGCTGAATGACAAAGGTCAGAGGTTATGTTTCTCCTCATTTAGTCAAAAGAGAAATAATAACTCAAATATTGTATTTAGTGCTCAGATTCTAGTAAGTAGATAGTCATTATTTGATATAAAGATGATGCTATAAATACTTTTTCAAGAAATGAAAGTACATCTCGCAAAGGGACTAGTTTTCAGTGTTTATGTTGTGCAGAATGGCAAATCCATTGATGACAGTGACTTACACTTTTGAAGTCTAGTTGAATCTCAGTGTTTTGTAGAGTGCTCAATACACTCCTTTTTATCGATGTAGTCAAGTTTCATGGGCATTTGCTCATGCTATTCTCATGTTATGAATAGAGAAATAGAAGCTTTATGAGGCTTTTTAGCCCAACCAAATCCATATCACTTTGGCCCTGATCAACTGATCTTAAAAATTTATTTTTAATCACTGGGCTTCCACAAATTGTCTAATATGTTCAGCCTATTTAATAGCCTCCTTACTTTTATGTTGGTTTCTCAACTTCTTTGTAAATCAAGAATCACTTGAAATACCATGCGGATTTTACCAGATCAGAGTATGGTTTGCATTTTGGTGCAGAGGCTTGGCTTTGCACTGCTATGAAAATAGAAGACTCGAGATTACAAGTACAGCTGCATATAGGAAGAAGAACCTGGATTCTCTTCTACATAGACTGTTGTTTGAGGTAAAATAAATTCATTTTGCATGGAAAAAAACAAAACAAAATAAAAAATAGGACTTTGATAGGTGTCTCAATATATGGCTTTGGATTATGGAAGGCTTTATTTGCCAGTCTGTCTATCCTATCTTTCTCCAATCCATCTCCCCTCTTTTCTTTCTTTGTTTCCTTCCTTTCCTTTTGTTTATAATTTCTTTTGCATCTATGTTAATTCCTCTACTATCATTATTTTATTATGCCTTCTGTCACTACTCATATACACAGAAACACCCCCAACATAAAAACACACAAATACATACACACACAGAGGCAGAGAGAGAGAGAGAGAGAGAGAGAGAGAGAGAGAGGTTGGGATCTATCAGACACTGTCCCTATCTTAGCTGGTGAGAAACGATGGAGAGGAACCATATAAGAAATCCTGTACATACCAACTTGTCTCTCCCTTACAACTCTGGAATGATCAACATAACCCTTATCTCTCTGGGACGTTTTGTGCGTTCTCACAGAACTAGATTTCTGTCCAGTAAACACACAGAGCATAATCCCAGACACCAACACAACCAATCACACCCAGAGAACCAGAAGTACCTATTTTTTTGTTGTTGTTGTTTTGCATGTAAGCTGTGTGAGCATGGCTATTTGTTAGCATGACTGTCAGTTTTGTGTCCAATGCATTTGTGTGTATTTATTTCATTTTGTGCCTTTGTGCATTGTTATAATTATTCACTCTATTTTCTCCCCATACTTGTACTATACCATGTTATCTACCTAGTCTAAAGGTAAGGAAATGAAGAGAAGCTTATTTTCATTTCATTAAATAGAAAAGGATTAATAGAAAAGTCACACGATGTCTCCATTTTGTAATTAAGAAAATTGGAGCATAGGAAATATGATTAAATATTCATCAATATTGTTGATGGGAAAATGATGCTTTCATTTTTATGTGTATATCACTATATTCATATAGTTGGTTTATAGAACTGAAAATAAGTATAACTCAAAAAAAGCCTTGCATTTTTAAAGAAAACCAGTGGGGCTTTAAGGTTAGTCGATTAGTGGGTGTGCATATTTTAGCATGTAGTACTAGAATGTGACAGAATGTAGAATCATAAATGTTGCCTGGCAACTCTAATGGAATTATATATTCTGGGAACATGGACAGAAAAACAGCAGTTTAGATGTAGTGTTCTCATGGCATGTTTTAGTCTTCCAAGATAAGTATCTCATAAAACTTTTAATGATAGCATTTGTGGAAATGGATTCTCCTAACCAAGTCATAGCGAAATCCCTGGAAGTTGGCCTACAGCTATTAATATTACCCAATTCCAGCTTACCTAATATCACGGAATATTGTCTATTGAGAAATAGTTCAAAGGCTTTTGGTGATGAATGTCATCTTCCCTTAAGAAGTAAAACTGTATATTAAGGAAAAAAGATGCACAATTATTCAACTAAAGGTGAGTTTTCAGTTGTAGCTTCCTTCAGAAAGGTGTTAATCCATTTGATAGAATAGACTGAGTGATAATTTGGTAGCAGTTCATCTCTCATGACGCAGTTGCCCAACATCAACTATCTGATATCCTCTTAAACCCTGAATACCCAATGAAAGTTAATCATTTACACATTTTACTATTCAAATCTGTGATTAAATAATTGATGATCTGTAGAGTTTAGACCAATCTGTTGGGAGTCATTCATTTCATTCTCTGGTTATGTAATAATTTAATTATTAAAATAGGACATTAGATAATCTATGATTTTTGTATCATTTTGTGGGAGTCAAGTATGCAAGATCATCTAATTTTAATTATGTAATTAAATTATTTAAATCAATTATGACATCATCTTTTATGTGTCTGATTTGGAGCTACCATGGGGAAATGGATCATGTGATATCAATTCATTATTTACCTATTTACTTGACATAAACTAGTGAATATGTTTAGTGCCACCTTTGGGGATGAAGTTTGCCAGATAATCTAATTACATAATTAACTTATTTAAATTGACCTTAGGAGTTAATATTCAAGATCATCTAAATTGTTGTATAATTATTTAAATAAAATCATCCTCTATTTCAAGACGAGTTCAGTCAAGCTCCATTGGGAGAGTTAAGTATGCAGTATCATCACATTTTTTGATTAAGTGTTTAAATATATGATGAAGTCATCTTTCATGACTGGAGTCTGGTCATGCTTCCCTGCCAATTAAATGCCACATCACCTATTCATTTATTGTGAGAATTAGCCATAACTGACTTATTTAATTATTTAAATGATGATGGCATCATTGATTACAGTTAGGGTACAGTTATCTCTCTGGACCAGGTTAGGGATTTGGAAGTTGCAGCCATAGACACAGCAGACTCTCAATGCCATGTGTATCACCCAGAGTTTAGGGATGGTGGAAGATTGATTCCAGAAGACTACATGGTGCCTACTGAAAAATAATTCACAGACTCCACCAAGGTAAGCTTTGCCTTCCTGATTTTCCTCCATATCCTCACATTCCTTGTGCTCTACTGTGGGAAGCAGTGCTAAAAGAGGATTGGCACTGTCACAGAGGCCTCACCAGGGATAATGTCCCAGAACATAGATGAGCTGCTCTATCTCAGCTCTGGTGGTGACGCCCCGATGCTGCCATCTTTGCAACTGATAGCAACATTGTAGCCACTACTGCTAATCCAAGTATGGGCCCTGCATCAACCACATCTCCTGAAGAACCACAGGAGAGACTCAGTGGCTAGGGATAATATCAGCCAAACAGAGTTCTTCAGGCAAGACAGTCTCATTATTAAGTTATTGGATTTTATAAGTTTGTGATGACAGCATCCTTCATAAGGTCTGACATGTCCTCTCAGAAACTGATGATGAAAAACAGTCCAAATATTTATTTTCTTATTTATTAAAATGGTTTAATACATAATCTGTGATCACTGAAGTTTGGTGCCACATTGTGAGAGTCAAGGGTACCAGACCATCAAATAATCTGATAATTTCAGTATTCAAACCTGTCTTTTTTTACTCGAGGAACAGTGGAATCTGGATCCACCTTTTTGGTGTTAATTGTGGCATGTCATTTTATTATTTAATTAATTAAACCAATGATGATATCATTTCTTATATGCCCAGGTTTAAGGAGTAGTTAATTACTCCGGCCGCTGATTTTTTTCTGTCCCCAATTAAAGTACAGGAACCCTATATATTATATAATGCTGTTGGCCAGATACTACTTTGTCATCAGCTAGCTCTGTCTTAAATATTAACCAATTTGTATTAATCTAAGTACTTCCACGTGGTCTTATCTTACCAGAGAGAGAGGCTGCCAGCGTTCTGCTCTCTCTGTCTTCCATGTTTACTCCTCCTTACTACTTCCTCTCTCCTCCTAGTCTCCTAGTCCTGCCTATCTTGCTTTCCTATTGGAAAGCTTTATTCATTAACCAGTATGAGAAACATATTTGCATAATAAATGACATTTCCCATCATCTCTTTTCTGTCTAAAATAAAAAGAAGAGGTTTAACCTTAACATAGCAGAATATATCACACAACAGTTATCAAATAAGAATCACAGTTAACAATATATAGTCCATTAACATTTAATGAGATTTGAAGAAAATATTTTATCATCTATCCTATTTTTGTGAGTCTAAATCCTATATGTAACTTATGTTTAATCCTAACTAAGGAAAATTATAACCATAACTATCTTTCTTCAACTCCTTAAAAGATCACAGAAGGATAATATATATACTCTAGAAATAACAGAGACATCTGAAGTTATTCTGTAATGTTCCATCTTCAGCCTATAGGCCATATTTTGTCTGGCAGACTCTTCAGCAAAGCAGGAAACTTTAAAATGTCCATCTGTAGTGGCAGTTTGTCAGTCATTTTTCTCTGTGTCCTGCAGACTGTCTGGCAGACTCTTCAATGAAGCAGGAACCCTGTAGCAATGTCCATCTTGAATCAGCAGTCACTTTTCTGTGGGTCCTGCATGTCCAGTTTATACAGCATAAAGTCAAACAGTCCAGACACGTGCAGTATCTTGCCAAATGACTAGTCTTGCCATGTTGGAAGTAAAGTTTATAATGCGATTCTCTGATGTCCATCTTTCTTTCTGATGGATGTGGTGTTGCCAGGAGCATTTATTTCTCACTGTGTGCAGAAACCCTAAACCATTTTAAATGCCATATTCTGTAGGTCTTTGAAAGGGTTGAAGAATGCCTATCTATCTCAAATACATGTCTGTATATCTAGAAATCTTAACCAACTTAACTATAAGATCTGACTATCATATTTAGTATCTATAATCTGTATTGTGTTATACATTACATTTTTACAGAATACCTACACAAAAGGAGAAATGTACATATCACAAAATTGACCTTAAATTGTATCAATAAATGAAAATCCATTCCAAAACAAAGTATTCATATCTATACCATAATCCCCTTTTCACCTTTAAAAAGAGATTGGTTGTGGTCTTTAACCACTTACAACCAACCTAATTTAAATGAAAACACACTTTATAAATAATAGTTGGGAATTTTGGCATTCTTTCCAAACTAATGCCTGCTGTTAAAGGGCGTTGTTATGGGATCCTAATACGATGCAGAAATCCTGACTGTAGTCTGCAAGGCTACTTTGTTCATGCTGTTTTGAATTTTGGATCATCAGGAATTCTGTTTCAGGTGGTCTGGCTTGTTGGAACCACATTAATATATAGTTTTTCATTTTCTGTGGAAATAAAAATAGAAATCCTTTTCCCCCATTACTTATCCTAAGACTTAAAGTTTGGAGTCAAACATTTTAAAAATATATAAATTGAATTACTCCAGCACCGTTTCTTTTATCAGTTGTTATTTCTTTAGTAGTCAAACATTTTAAAGACAGCAAAATAGTATATATCATCCCTAATTTTTCTGTGCTTTTCATCTTTATATGGCTTTTTTATTAATCTATTTATTTTTACTTTTATTTTTTCATTTTTTGAGACAGGGTATCTCTGTGTAACTTTTATCTGACCTGGAATTCACTCTGCATACCAGATTTACTTTGCAATTACAGAGATCAGCTTGCCTTTGTCTCCTGAGTGCTAGAATTAAAGGCGTGTTCCACCATACCCAGCATTTCTCTGCCTTTTTAAAACCATTTTATTCTTTTCTCTCTTAAGCCTACGTATACTTTAAAACCCACTGTAAATCCTTTAGTGGTTTTTCTTAATCTGAATCTGTCTTTACAATAAATATTTATCTTTTCCTGGCCACGAGTCTTTATCTGATAAAGAACTGCATGGCTAAAATGAAAGTCATAGCTGTGTTAGCCATGGTCTTTGCAAGATGGCACCAGCTATTTTACCGCCAGCACAGAGAGCTGTGGTCACTGTCTTTGTCTACACTACCATACCGCAGCATGCTGCCTGCTTGAAGAGTTGGTCACTGCCATTGCCATCTTTCATACACACCAATAAATTGTGAGCAGAGTTTCTTAAAAGCCTAGAGGTTTTTTTTTTTTTTTTTTTTCTTTTTTTGCCACTTGTACTGAGCCATGAAACTTCCCTTAAAGGATCCAGGCAAATATTTGCTTGAATCTATCAAAACAGTCCAACTGAGAAAAATGCTGCTACCAAGAATACTTGCTAATTTCTGTTTTTTTTGTTTTGTTTTGTTTTGTTTTGTTTTGTTTTTTTTGGTTTCTAAAACCCATTTAAGTTTCTGTTAAGTCTCAAGTGGAAGTTCTTATTAGCCATGGGGGTGCCATATTGTAAGGAGTAGGTGGAGTAGGTTTTTCTGCCTTCCTCTGGTGTTGTCCAGTTGCTGTGCCAGGCCCAATTAACACAAAGAGACTCTGTATATTACATAATGCTGTTGGCCAGGTATTAGTTTATGGGCTAGCTATCTTAATTATTAACCAATTTCTATTAATCTAAGTACTTCAATGTGGTTGTACCTTACTTGAGAGAGAGACCCCCGACATTCTGCTTTCTCTGTCTTCCATCTTGACTCCTCCTTACTACTTCCTTCCTCCTTCTTGTTCCTAGTCCCACTTATCTTGCTTTCCTATTGGCCAACAGTGCTTTATTCATTAACCAGTATGAGAAACATTTACAGAATGACACCAGGCATGAATTATGAGACATTACCTCATTATTTAATCATATATTTCAAATCTATGATTTGATAATCATTGATCTCCTGAATTTTGCTCAATCTTGTATGAGTCAAGTATAAACCATCATCCATTTTCTTAATTTTCTAATCATTTAATTATTAAAATCTATCAGTATTTATTCAGTGATCATTGTAGTTTGGAGCCTGCTAGTTGGAGTCAAAACTGCCAGACCATCACATCATCTAATGTTCTACTTATTTAACTATAAAATTAGGTCATTAAATAGTCAAAGATCACTAGAGTTTGGTTTCTACCTCGTGGGATCAAGTACGACAGATCATCTACTTATGAAATTAAACTCTTTAAACTGACAATGAGTTTATGGTCCCTAAGTCAGATTTGGAGTCTGATTTTGGGTTTAGCAATGTGATATCGTCTCATTACTTGGTTATTTAGTCATTTAAATAGATCATTATATCAGCCATAATACTTCGAGTTTGGTGACACCTTGTGGAATTTAATATGCAAGGCCATCTAATTATTTATTTACTTATTTAATTGTTTAAATAAATCATTATTCCAGGAAATGTTAACTCTGACTCCAACATGTGGGATTAATATATGTAACACCATCTCGTTATTCAATTATTTTACATGTTATTCAATTATTTATATTTTATAATTTTATTTATTATTTAAATTGATGCTGATGTCGTCCTTCATGACTGGAGTCTGGCCAGTCCTCCGTGGGTGTTAATTTTGTGGCATTATTTACTTATCTAAATATTACTTCCTTCACAATCATTGGAGGGAGTCTGGTTCCATCTTATGGAAGTCAAGTGTGCAGGACCATCAAATTATTTACTTGTTTGATTACTTAAATGATGATGGTGTCATCTGTTAGGGGTCAGCTGCTAAGAGATAGACACAGGAGATGATTGGTGCAAGAAGCAGCACCCTGACCATGAGGGACACTGGAAGATCCAATGATTACTGATTATATAATAATAGATTTTAATGACTAAATGATTTAATAATTTAAAAATTTACAATTTTGCAGTAGCAATTCCTGAGAGGATGCACCAGAACTGACGGATTAAGTATGCAGTCATCACCAATTTTAAAAATTCAACAATTTAATAATGAGAAGATCGGAGGATCTTGTCTAAGGAACACTTTTGGGCTGATATCATGACACTCCACCCAGTTACTGCAGTTATGACGAGGCTGCTGTGGACCAAAGCAGCAGAGGCTGTCGCAGCAGTAATGGGCATGCCTTCATCTGCAGAGCCAAGAAAGAGAAGCTCCTCACATTCTGTGAAATCATCAGCACCAATGCTGCCTTGGTAACCACAATGATGCTGCCTGTGCCTCTGGTGCTGTTGCTTGTCCTTCTTGTAGTAGAGGGCCATAAAGGACAAGATGTGGAGGAAGAGCTGCAAGGTGAACTCTGTTACTGCCATACTATACATTTCACTTGGTCAGATTGAGATCCTTCCTCTAGTCCTCTTCCGGACTCGAATTCCCATTCAGGGAATATGCCTGAGAGAAGGAGAGAGAGATAGACAGACAGAGAGAGAGAGAGAGAGAGAGAGAATATTTGTTTATGTCATTCCTGGCATGTCTAGAAGAACATAGCTCCCCACATATCTCCACACAATACACCCCAGAATGCACTTTGTAATCTTATAGCATGTGTCCTTGGGAAGCTTTGTAGAAATGGAGGATTGGAAGAGGTTAGACAAGTAGGCTGGGGTAGTGGTCTTTATCTAGCAGTCATCTTGGAAGATATCAACACAGTAAAGTGGGGACTCTGTAGTCTACGGGTGTTCATAGGAGACTGGTTCCCTCTATTATGGTATCTCCGTTATTTTTTCTTTTGTTTTGTTCTTTTTTTCTCTTGTCTATTCTACTATTGACACAAAAGTCCTGTTCCCACATGTCCTCCTTCCAATATTTAATTTTGCTGTCTTGTCAAACACCAGGTGTCCATATGTGTGTGGATTAATATCAGTAATTAAGATTTGATTCCATTGGTCACCTTTCTTTTTTTTTATTTATCTGCCTTTCTATTTTTGTTCCAATAACAACCTGTTTTCAGGAATATAGCTCTACACTAGAGCTTGAATTCAGGGATGGTGATGCCTCGTGAACTTCCTTTATTTTACAGGATCATTTTGGCTATCCTGGGTGTTTTACTTTTCATATATAGTTGTTTATTATCATTTGAGTATCACTGATGATTTGTGCTTAGATTTTGGTGAGGATTGCAATGACTCTGTAGATTTTTTTTTGGCAACATTGCTATTTTTACTGTTTATCCTACCCATCCAAGGAATGGGAGAGCTTTCCATTTTCTGGTTTCTTCTTTAATTTTTTTGTTTATGGTCACAAACTTCTTGCTATATAGGTCTATCATTTGTTTTGATAAGCATTATCTCAAGCTATGTTTGTCTTTTGAGGCTATTGTAAAAATGATATTTCTCTGATTTCTGTCTAAGTCCCTTTATTTTCTGTGTATAATAGGGCTACTACGTTTTTTGAGTTAATCTTGTATCCTGCTAATTTGATGAATGTGTTTATCATCTGAAGAAATTTCTCAGTAGAATTTTTCAGGACACATATATAAAATAAAATATCATCTGAAAATGACAGTTTATGTTCTCTCCTTAAAATTTGTATCCCCTTGATATCCTGTTGTTGTCTTATTGCTCTTGCAAGAAACTCACAAATAATATTGAGGAGATACAGATAGAGTAGGCAGCTTTTTTTTCTTCCTTATTTCTGATGAATCACCTAAGATTCTCTGGATTCATATTGACATTGGCATTTGTAAAAAGGAAAGCTTTTTCAACAAATGATACTAAAAGAACCAGATGAGGGTGTGTCAAAGACTGCAGATAAACTCATGGCTATTTCCATGCACAAAACTTATGTCCAAATGGATCAAAGATCTCAACAGAAATCCAACCATGCCAATTCTCTTGAAGAGAAAGTAGCACGTACCCTGATACATGAGACCACTTCCAGAACATAACACCAGTAGCAGAGATGAATGAGATTGACAATTAATGAATGCAATCTTCTGAAATGGAGAGGCTTCTGTAAGGCAAAGGACAAAATCACCAAGACTAAAAGGCAACCCTCAAAGTGGGAAAAGATCTTCACCCACCCCATATGTGACACAGAGATAATCTCAAAAATATACAAAGAACTCAAGAAACTAATCATCAAAATGCCAAATAACAGTATGAAAAATTGGGGTACAGGACTAAATAGAGAATTCCCAATAAAAGAATAAATTGGCTAAAAATTACATATGAACATGTCCAGCATTCTTAGCAATCATGGAAATGCAAATAAAAACAACTGTGAGATATTATTTTAGTCATGAAAGAATGGTTTCAGTTAGGTAATAACGTTGCAATTGTTCCATTAAGGCGTCCTTTCCTTATTCTTCATTGTATAATGACACATCACTTTGCAACCAAATAAGGTCCATTTAAAATGTGTCTAATTTATATATTGGGTGCTGATAGGAAGTCAACACAGAGAAACTATCCCTTTTGTAATTCTAGATATTGATTTAATTTGTTGAATTATCATGGTCAGATGATTCTTAGATTAGAATCTATACCACACCTGCTATTTGTATATACTTTGGATATTGACTTATGTTCAGTCTGTTACAAGATGTTTGCTGGGTGCACATGCAGACAAGAATGGATGGAAATAAAAGGATATGATTGGAGGAATGAGGAAGAGGAACTCATAATTCAATCAACTTCATACTCAGAGAAAATGAATCAATTTCATTTGATGTTGGCTGTTGGTTTACTGTTTATTGCTGTTATTATATTTAGGGATGTTCCTATTATCACTGATGTCTCCAAGTCTCTTATCATGAAAATGTTTTGTAGATTTCGGGCCTTGGGCTTTTTGGCTGGGAGGCTTTGATGACTGCTTCTATTTCACTTGAGGTTATAGGTATATTGAAGTTGCTTATCTGTTCTTGATTTAGCTTTGTTAAGTGATAGCATTCCAGAAATTTGTCCATTTCCTTTGAGTTTTCAAATTTTGTGCAGTACGGGTTTTCTAAGTATCACCTGAAAATTTTTGGGATTTCCTCAGTGTCTGTTCAACTTTTCATTTCTTCTTTTATTGATTTGCGTGTTCTCTCACTGATTTTTGATTACCCTGGGTAAAATTTGTCTATATTGTTGTTTTTCTAAAAAAATAACACAACCCTTTGTGACTTTGATTCTTTGTATTTTTCCCTAGTTCCTTCTTTATTGATTTCAGTCCTGAAATTGATAGCTTCCTGACATCTATTTTTCCAGAGTGAGCTTGCTTCATTTTGTTCTAAGGGTTCAAATCACCTAACAATCATAATAAAGAATATCAAGAGCAATAAATGAAAAAAAGGCCAAGTATCATAAAAAGGAAGACATATCAAATTACTCCTGAATTCTCCCTGGAAACTCTCAAGGCCAGAAGGTCCTGGATAGATGTTATACAAGTATTAAGTTTCCATGGATGCCAGCTCAGGGCACTATATTTATGTATATGTATATGTATGTATATATGAAGCAGAGACTATTGTTCCAAGATGAAAAGCCCTGTTTTAAAACCAATAACATAGAAAGAGATTGGTGTGTTCAGTGTTCAGATCATTTGTGGCTTGTCAGTTTTAATTGACAATTTAATTTAATTGATCCAACCCTACTAATTTGAAATCCCTACAGAACTTTCAGGGTAAATGTTGAGACAGACTTACAGTCTTCCTTTTCCAAAGCAAGGCAACATTCTTTGAGAACATGTTCTATTGATCACAAATGAAACAATTGTTAGCATATGTCATAGCTACTTTGCATCATAATTGTTGGCTTCAGTAGAACCATGAAATTTCAAGGAAGCACACATTCTGTGTTTGATACAAGAGAAGAAACAAAGTTTAAAATATATATAAGACATCTCAGACTATTTGTTTCTTGAAATGATAAGGCACTGCTTTTATTACAATTCCTCTCCAAGTAAACACAGGTTATAATCCAGATGCTACTGATGAGTGCAATCTATTTTTGCCAAGATAGGTAACAATACTTTTTTTTTAAGCAGATAAGGCCCTTGTCTGAAAACCATGTGAAAAATAGGTGATCTGGCAGTGGAAATACAGAGCTACCGTATTGTGTGAGCTCACAAAATGAGGATATCATGGATTCCAGTTGACAGCCACGTAGTATTCTTTGGATTCTGCTCGGCAGTGAGGGAGAATGGGATGACAGTATGTAATAAAGATGTGTTAATTTTCCAGAAATATCAACAAGAATCGAAATAATAATGAGGAGTCCTCTGTAGAGGAATTTCTTAAGATGAGAGACTCTCTTTTGGGCTATTAAGATTAAACTACTGGCTCTTGTCTCCTGTGGTTTGGAATCTACGTGAAAATCTGTGTCATTTGTGTTTGGGGGTAGTCTGTGTCACTGATTGTATGTTTGTGTTTGTGTATGTCTATGTTTATCTGTATGTACATGTCTGAGTATGCGTACTTTGTGATTTATTCAGTTACCTTTTTTATTCATTACTTCTAACTTGTCCATGAGTTCAAGTTCCCCTTAAACATTGAAACAAATGTAACATTTTGAGTGGCAATTATTTGGGGAAGTCATATGCACAAATGTATTGCTGTCTTTATTCTCATAACATGATACCTGCAATATCTGTAATAAACTCAAGTGCTCGCCAAACTCCTGGAATATTATGGTGCTGTCTTTATTGCAGATGTAGCAATTATCTGTGAAGTAGAAGAAATAAAAAACGATTACAATTGACATATAGGATTCAGAGATTATAATGTGGAATTATGCGTGCTGGGAATAGTTTTATCATGGATTGTTTATTTGATTGTTAATTTGAAATCATAATTGTTTTTTTACATACCCAGCGGAATTTTCTTTGGCTGTTTCATTAGACCCACAAGAAGGTAGCAACTGAAATGCAGTTTTATCTTTGGATATTTTAATATCTAACCCTTGTGTTCTGAAGGTCCTTCTCCAATAGTATAGGTCAGTGATTTGCTAAGCATGCCTTGCAAAAATCCATGAGTATTTGCCTTTCAGTTGGCAATACTATCCATCAAGGTTATCTAATATCACAGAATACATTACACACAAAATATGTTCAAAGACTATTTTTGGTGAATTTCCTCTGATAAGAAGTAAATCTCTGTTCTAAGGAATTAGAAACCTTAGACTTATTCAGATATTTACAAGTCATATCTCCTCTGAGATAAAAGACTTTCAAAATTTGTCAAGAACTTATCTGTTTTCCTGACCTTGAGAGATATGCATGTCAGATATTATTTTCTACTGCCTGACAATTTTCAATTGCATCTGTTTTAGTAAATACACTGGAGAACTCATGGAATCAAAATGAACTTCTAAAGAGAACATTAAGAGAGAGATTTTATTGAAGAAATTACTAGTGAGAACATTTGGTGAGAATCTTTTGAAGAGAACTTTTGAGGATCAACGTTTATAGAAAAGAAAAAATAGCCATCATACGAACTTGTGTGATTTGATTCATCTTTCAACATCAGATCTTTTTAGCCAGCCTTACCTGATTGATGTATATCCTCTGTCCTGGAAATTAGGGGGACACTAAGGCTGGAACTCAGGTATCCTCCATATATATAGTCAAGTATTACTCCATTGTGTGAATGTCTAACATTTTATTTATTCATTCTTCAGTTGAGGGCCATCTCGTGTGTTTCAATGTTCTATGAATAATACTTGAACAAAAATTCTTGCAGAATGATTGTGTAACCATTTGGGTATATACCCAAGAGTGTTAATGCTGGGTCTTTGGGTAGATTGATTCTGAATTTTCTGTCAAACTGATGTAATGATGTCCAAGGTGGCTGTACAAAAAACTTTGCCCTCCCACAAGCAATTCAGAAGTGTCCCTCTTAGTCTAATCCTCTCCAGCATTCATTTTCAACAATATTTCTGTTGTTATCCACAGTGACAGGTGAAGAATGGAATCTCAGTGTTGTTTTCATTTGATTTATGTTCTCTCTAATTACCTTATGCAATTCCTTATGCTTCTATCAGATATTTGAATTTCTTCTGTAGCAAAATATATCTTGTGATTTGTACCTCATTTGGATGTAGTTTTTGGTATTTTGGTGCCTAGTTTCTTGAGTTACTAATATAATTTTGAGATCAGTTCTGTCAGAGGTTGGGTTGATGAAAATATTTACATATTTACGAAGTCATGATTCTGACCATGAGAAATCAGTTATCCACAACTGCATATACTTGCCATCCATAATTTTTCCAAATCTCAAAGTAAAATTGATTGTATTTAAATCAGTCAATATTGTCCTTTTATACCATGCCCTAAACACAAAGATAATATTCATCTTATACTTAATGAATGCGATTTTTTAAATAATATATACATTAATTATTTAATATATGCATAATATATGTATATATTATATTATCTTGTTTGATATATCGAACTCACTTCTCTCTCCCTTCCTGTCTCCCATGACCCCTGAAGCCCCCTACCATTCCTTCTACCCCCACTTCACAGTGATGGTGACGCATTCCTGGAGGGATCATCAAAATCTATCAAGTCAATTGGAGTAAGGTCTAGGTCATCCCTTCTGCCTTTGGGCTAAGGTAGTACCCCTCCATGTGAAAAGTGATTGTAATGACATTTTCTGCACTAGTAACACATCCTGGTTCTACTCTCAGAGGTCGCTTAGACAGCTCAAGTCATCTAACTGAGACCTGAGTTCAGGGTGTCTGAGTCAGTACAATGCTGATTCCCCAGGTATCAGTCTGGGAATCCATGACCTTCACGTCAGCTGTCTGTCTGGGTGTCTGTAGCCTGGCCTTGACCATTTTTCTTATTATTCCTCCCTCTCTGCAACTGGATTCCACGAGTTTGGCTCAGTGTTAAGTTGTAGTTGTCTGCTTCGGTCTCCATCATCTACCAAATGAGGAATCTATGATGGCAAATACAGGGAAAGGGCATGTAAGGTAGCCTTTCCTATGTTGCTCAGATTGTTACTTGTGGCCATATTGTAGGACTCTGGATATTTTCCTACTGACATTTTTTCTCTTCAAACCTATAATGTTTCCCTCTATTATGGTGTCTCCTTTTTTTTTTTATCTCATCTAATCTTCTACCTACTCAATAATGCTGGTCAAACATGTCCTCCTTCCAATGTATAATTTTTGCTGGTTTGCCAAAAATCAGGTTTTCATTGGTGTGTGGATTAATATCAGGATTTTTTGATTTGATTCCATTCCTCTACCTGTCTATTTTTGTGCCAATACCAAGCTGTTTTCAGGACTATAGATCCATAATTGAGCTTGAATTCTGAGATGGTGATGCCTCCTGAATTTCCATTATTGTACAGGGGTGATTTTGCTATCGTAGGTCTTTTGTTTTTCCATATAAATGTGTGTATTATCCTTTCAAGATCAGTGGAGAATTCTGATTGTATTAAATATATGATTGCTTTTGGCAAAAGTTCCATTTTTATTGTTTATCCTACCTATCTAAGAGCATTTTCTGGAATCTTCTTTAATTTCTTTCTTTAAAGACACAAAGTTCTTGTTATATAAGTCTTACACTTGTTTGGTAAGCATTACACCAATAGACTTTATGTGGTTTGTGGTTACTGCAAAGGGTGATATTTTTCTGAATTCTTAGCCACTTCATAGTCTGTATATACTAAGGCTACCAATTTTGGGGGTGGTTATTCTTTTATCCTGATAATGTGGATGCATTTATCAACTGTAGAAATTCCCAATAAACTTTTTTGGGTCATATATGTAAACTATCATATGATCTGCAAATAGAGACAACTTGACTGTTTCCCTTAAAATTTGTATCCCATTGATCTCCTTTTTTTCTCTTATTGCTCTTTCAAGAAACCCACATATAATAGTGTGGAGATGCAGAGAGATTGGGCAGCCTTTTCTTCTTCTTGATTTTTGATGAATCACCTTAAGCTTCTCTGAATTCAGTTTCATATTGGCAATTGGAAGGAAGGAAATTTTATCAACAAATGGTAATGGAACAACTGGATGATGGTTTGTAGAAGATTACAGATAGAGCCATATGTATTGCCAGGCAAAAACTTAAGCCATACCAAATATGTTAGAAGAGAAAGTGGCAGGTACCCTTGAAACACTCTAACAGGAGAATTCTTCCTGAATATAACATGAGTACCAAAGGTCAACTGAGATCAACAATTAATGAATGTGAACTCCTGAAATTGAGAGTCATCTGTAAGGCAAAGGACATGATCAACAGCACCAAAAGGCAGCACACAGATAGGGAAAAGATGTTCACCAAGCACAAGTTTGACAGCTCATCTCTACTATATACAAAAAAAAAGAAACTAGTCACCAAAACACCAAATAAACCTATGAAAAATTGGGGTAGAGAACTAAGTAGAGAATTCCAATAGAGGAAACCAAAATGGCTGAAAGACCTTTAAGAAAGTGCTCAATATGTTTAGCCATCAGGGAAATGCAAATAAAAAACAACTCTGAGATACCATCTTAGTCCTGACAGAATGGCTAAAATTATGTAAAAATATTACAATAGTTATTATATTAAGGAGTCCTTTCATTATTATTTCTGTTTTTCTATATATTGACTTAATTTTTTGAAATACCAGGGGCAGATAACTCTGAGATTAGAATCTATACCATACCTGTGATCTCTATATCCTTTTCATATTGAATTATGTTCATTTTATGTTACAAGATGTTTTCTAGTTGCACATGCTACAAAATGGTATGTAGGCTGAAATTATGCAGACAAATATGAATGAAAATAAAAGAATATGACTGAGACAGAAGAACTCCTACTTCAATCATACTCAGAGAAAAACATGCATGGAAATGAACCTTCTGCTTCTATTGTGTGTAACAATTTGAGGAGTATTGGTATTAGCTCTTCCTTGAATTACTGGTAGAAGTTTCCACTGAAGACATCTGGCCCTGTACTTTTTTTGATTGGGAGACTTTGATGACTGCTTCTTTTTTTGGTAGAGGTTATAGGTATATTTAAATTGCTTATCTGTTCTTGACTTAGTTTTGGTGACAGCTATACAGAAATCTGTACATTATCTTTAAATTTTCAAATTTAGTGGAGTACGGTTTTCAAAGTATGACTTGAAAAGTTTCTGGATTGCCTGAGTGTCTTTGTTATGTCCCTCTTGTCTTTTCTGCTTTTTGTTTGATTTTCATATTCTCTGCTTTTTGTTAGCTTGGATAAAGGTGTGTCTATCTTGTTGATTTTCTCAAAAAAAAATCAAAAAGCAAAACCTCTTTGTTAATTAGTTTCATTGTATTGTTTTCCTAGATTCTAATTTATTGATATTAGCCCTCAAATCGAATACTTCCAGGCATCCACTCCTCAAAGGTGATCTTGCTTCATTTTGTTCTTAGGCTTTCACTTGTGCTGTTATTTCTCTAATGTGATTATCCACTATTATATTCTAATGGGTATTTTGTGCAACGAACATTAATCTTGGCACTCCTTTCAAAGTGTCCCATAAGTACAGGTATGTTATGTATCCTTTTTTTTTTTTGAATTCCATGAAATATTTAATTTCTTTATTTTTCCTTGGCCCAGTAATGGAGCAATTGCACATTTTTTAGTTTCTGCAAGTTTGGAGTGTTTCTGCATTTTGTATTTTTATTGAATTCCATATAGCATATATCTGATAAGATACAGGGGATTCTTCCAATTTTTGTGTCTATTGAGATTTATTATGTTGACTAGTATGTGGTATATTTTAGAGAAGGTTCCATGTGGAGCTGACAAGAAGACACGTTCTTTTGTGTTTGAATTGAATGTTCTATAGATGTATGTTAAACCCAATTGGGACATAACTTCTGCAAGTTCCCTTGTTCTTTGTTAATTTTCTGTCTGTAATTCCTGTCTAATTGTGAAAGTGGCTTGTTGAAGTCTCCCTCTATGTGTGGGTGAAGTTTTATGTCAGTTTTGAATTTTAATAGTGTTTCTTTATGAATGTGGGTGCCTTTGTATTTGAGGCATTAATGCTCATAATTGAGATTTTGTACTGATATACTTCTGCAAAAAAATATAAAATGACCTTCCTCATCTCTTTTAATTAATCTCAGATATAAGTTTAACTTGTAAGATATTGAGATAGCCACACCTGCTTGATTCTTGGGTCCATTCAATTGGAAGATATTTTCCCAACATTTGATAATGAGGTAATGTCTGTCTTTGTTAGACTTTCTTTTTATAGGTGATATAAGACCATTAATTTTGATGGAAATTAAGGACCATTGATTGTTAACTATTGTTACTTTTAGATTTGTTTTGGCAGAGGTATTGTGAATATTATTCCTGCTATTTTTGGGTTGGAGGGGGCTTTTGGTAGCATGGGATTTTCATTCGCCTATGTCTTTGTTAGTGTAATTAACTTTCTTGGGTTGCAGTTTTCCTCCTAGATCTTTGTAGGGGACTGGATATGTGGATATGTATTGCAAAAATCTGTCTTTGTCAATGAATATCTTATTTTCTCTGTCAATATTAATTGAGATTTGCTGGGTCTGGTAGACTGTGCTGGCATTAGTGAGCTCTTAGTATTTGTAGAACATCTATCCAGGACCATCTGGCCTTGAGAATTTCCATGGGGAAGTCAGGTTTAATATATATACATATACATGTATACATACATATATATATATATATATATATGTGTGTGTGTGTGTGTGTGTGTGTGTATGCATGCATGTATGTATGTATGTATGTATGTATGTATGTATATTACCTAGACTTTTTCATTTGGTGCCCTTAATATTCTTTCTTTATTCTTTATGTTAGATGTTTTGATTATTATGTGGTAAGTGGATTTTTTTTGTTTTGTTTTGTTTTGTTTTTTGTCCAATTTCCTTAGTGTTTAGTATGCTTCCTGTACTTTCTTAGGCATATCATTCTTCAGATTTGGAAAGTTTTCTTCAATAATTTTGTTGAAAATGTTTTCTTTACCTGGGCTTCTTAAACTTCTATGCCTATATTCTTAGGTATGATTTTTTTCATGGTGTCTTATATTTCCTGGATCTTTTGTGTTAAGGATTTTTTGGATTTAAGATTTTCTTTGATCAATGTATCTTTCTCCTCTAGCTTATTTTCAGTGGCTGAAAATGTGTCTTCCATCTTTTGTATTCCTTTGGTTTTGCTTGCATCTTTAGTTCTTGATCATTTACCCAGTATTTTTATTTCCAACATTCTATTAGTTTGTGTTTATTGTATCTGCTTCAGTATTCAGGTCTTGAATTGTTTGAACTGTTTGCTTCATCTTTTTTATGCCTTTTTCCTTACTTTCTTTAAGAGATTTGTTCATTTCTTGCATTTTTGCTTGCCTTTTCTTCTATTTCTTCCAATATTTTGTTTGATTTTTCTTCCATTTCTTTAAGGGATTTTCTCATAGCATCTTTGAGGGCCTCCATAACGTATAGGATGTTAGTTTTTAATTGATTCTCTTGTGGTTCATCTTTAGTGTATTCAGTTGTGGTTGCTGTAAATTTCCTAGATTCTGGTGGTTTCATCCTTGTCTTTCTATTTTTGGATGTTTTCTTTTATTGCCAACTTCTCTTCTCTTCTTCTAGTGGGTGAATGTGGAGTCTCTTTCTCTCTACCCTATTCTCCTAGTGAGTGTAGGCATGGGTGGCCCAGGATTTCAATGTGTGTAACTCTGGATGATCCAAGCTCTCATTGAGGTCTCTCCTCTATAAAAGGCCTGAGGGTCCTGAAATTCAAGCAAGTACATCCTCAGGATTGTTTGGCATGGATAGGCAGATCCAATGTGATCATACAGTCCCAGCAACTTCCAGGCATGTGGAAGGGTTGTTGGACCTGCACCCTGGCCCAATCATGAGGTATTTCATTTAAGACTAGATAAATGTCATATAGTCAGTGTTGCCTTCGTCTTAGATTCTTCTCCTTCTTAATACAGGTGCTTGTACTAAAGTTGGACTAAAACCACATAAATGCTAAATATATCCAGTATAGCTACTTTGCTATATTGATATCGATTTGCTTTCATAAATCTTAGTCAATGTATCACCAGTGTCACAATATGTCTTCTTCCACATCCTGACATCCTCCATTTCCTATTTGGTTTCATTAAGGAAACTCATGTTTCCCATTGTCCTTACACTACACTCAGACATGGTACTTAGTGTATCCTCTGTTGACACACAGCTACTTGTGGTCAGGTCTTGGAACATAGGGGACTCAGAGATTGCTGAAAAGATTAAAGTGGACAGATGACAGGAAAACTAGACACTTAGGGGAAATTGTGTGAGCTCACACAATAAGGTTGCTCTGTATTTCCACTGCCAGATCAGCTATTTTTCACATGGTTTTCAGACAAGGGCCTTATCTGCTTAAAAAAAAAAGTATTGTTACCTATCTTGGCAAAAATAGATTGTACTCATCAGTAGCATCTGGATTATAACCTGTGTTTACTTGGAGAGGAATTGTAATAAAAGCAGTGCCTTATCATTTCAAGAAACAAATAGTCTGAGATGTCTTATATATATTTTAAACGTTGTTTCTTCTCTTGTATCAAACACAGAATGTGTGCTTCCTTGAAATTTCATGGTTCTACTGAAGCCAACAATTATGATGCAAAGTAGCTATGACATATGCTAACAATTGTTTCATTTGTGATCAATAGAACATGTTCTCAAAGAATGTTGCCTTGCTTTGGAAAAGGAAGACTGTAAGTCTGTCTCAACATTTACCCTGAAAGTTCTGTAGGGATTTCAAATTAGTAGGGTTGGATCAATTAAATTAAATTGTCAATTAAAACTGACAAGCCACAAATGATCTGAACACTGAACACACCAATCTCTTTCTATGTTATTGGTTTTAAAACAGGGCTTTTCATCTTGGAACAATAGTCTCTGCTTCATATATACATACATACATACATACATACATACATATATATATATATATATATATATGGTTTTTATTTGTAAACCAATCTCATATTACATACCAATACCCATTTACTCTCTCTCCTTCTTCCCATTCCCCATCTTTTCCTAATTTTAACTTCTTTAAACCGTTTTCTGCTTCTTGAATCTACAAATCCACTGGCAAAAACACATAGCAAATTTTCTTATCATAATAAAAAGTTCCCACTTCCATGCATTAATTATGTGCATGTCAATTCCTTGCAGAAAGATTATCTGATATGTAGTTTGTCCAAGAGCTCAATCTGTATCTGTACTAATGTGGGCATTAAGGAACAAAAAAAAAATGAGATAAAAAGAGACGCGAACCAAGAAAAAGGAAATAAGGAAGGAATGAACACTAAAAGAAAACAATATGTAAAGAGAACTGAAAACGAGTAGAAAGGCATAATCTTGGATACAGGATCAACAGTGGATAGACAGGCAAGACAGAGAAACAAGGAAGTAACAAAAGTAGAAAGGATGGAAAGATAAGCTACTAACTAGTAGTTGATTATGGTTGTGTGTTATTATACATTGGAATTACATAGGCAAAAGCAATAGAGAAAAAATGTATGAATGTGCACCGAAAAAAAAATACAACTGTTTTTAAAGTCACATGAGGATTTTATTCTGTTATTATTCATCTAAGAAAAGAATACAAAATAGCAATTGATAAGGAAATATTGTCTTCCTTAGCGAAGATTTTTCTCCCCATGTCATTATTCATGAGTTTCTCATAGAAATCAGTGTATGATTATGGCCTGCATGGTTTTTCTCCAATACACGTGGGCATATTTATTGTCAGATTTTCCAAATTTTATTTAGCCTGTAGTAGTAGTAATGTTTTGTTAATAAGGAGAGACTAAGCAGGGGTAAATAGGAGGATATTGAGTTCACAAGTAGCTGTGAGGGATACTAAAATAATCATATTGTAATATCAAGAATAAAACAAACACAAAAATTGGAAAAATGGTTTGCCCTCAATTCAGAGTCAACAATACCTTGGACATATTGTACCACACACAATGAGGAAAAACAAATTGTATAAAAATACAGACAGCTAGGAACACTGAGTGGAACTCTGTGGTATAGAGGTTTCTCTTTTGAGATAAGGAATTATGAATAGAGGCCAGGCAAGCTCCCCACTTACACAAAAAATATATGTTAAACTCATGAGATGCTATGATACTGCTTTCCTTCTAAACCTGGCCACCAATGAAATTGGGAGACTGTGTTTTATCTTCTTCATTGTTCAATAGTTGTCCAGCCAAACTTGTCTCCTTAAATTCAGGCCTTATATAACCTTTGACTTCCAAGGCAAAAGAAGTACTTGCCTATCTGAATGAATGCAAATTTCCCTCATTCAAACATAAGATGATAATCAAATGAAATGGATAGGTGTGTCAACATGACAATGTTTCCTGGCAGCATTTCAACTAGATATACAAGCTATTTAAAACTAGTTTCCATTAATGTGACTTCTGCTTGAAATTTCCTCATTTACCTGCCAGCCCATAGATTCCCTCATAACAATACACTATCAATAACTATTACATTCAGTGATTGTTATAATAGGTTGACTGCATTGGATAATTTTTATATAATTTATAATCATACATGTCTATCTCAATTCCATCTCCCTCATTCCCTCCATCACTTTTACCCTCTCTGCCCTCTCACATTCACCCTGACCACCATCCACTCCCATCCTCCCACCCCAATTCCACAAGTAGGGCAATGCCATCCAGGTGGGATCATTTAGATCTGACAGGTAATTTGAAGTAGGCACTAAGACTTCTCTCCGGTCTCTAGGTTAAGGCAGTATCCCTCCATGGGGGATGTGTTCCCAAGGTCCTTTTTTGCACCAGGGATACATCCTGGCTCCACTGTCTGAGGTCTCTTAGACTGCACAGACCTTCTGGCTGAGACCCATATTGGGGGGGGCTGAGTCAGTCCCATGCTGGATTCCCAGCTATCAGTCTGGTGGCCCGTTAGCTCCTCCTTGTTCAGGTAAGCTGCCTCAATGTGTTTCTGCAACCTGGTCTTGTCCTCTCCTTCTGCATTTGGATTATACTTTGACTCAGTGTTTAGGTATGGGTGTTTGCTTCTGATTCCAACAGGTATTAGATGAGGGCTCCATGGATAAGTTAATGTTGCTCTCACTATCCTGGAAGAACATATCTGGTAGACTTTCCATGATTGCTCAAATTGTTAGTTGGAGTCAGACATGTAGGTCTCTAGACTTTTCTGTAGGTTCAGTTTTCTCTTCAAACCAATAATGACTTTTTCCTTTATTCTCTCCATCTCTCTCTCATCTTCTATTCCTACCTTGACTTAATCTTCCTAGTCACACGTGTTTTCCTCTTCTCCCCCTCTCTCCTACTTCTCTCTCCATTCACTGCCCCCCACTTCCCCTGTGTGTTGGAGGACTTGTCCCTTCTCCCTTCTGTGAGGGACTTTATATGAATCTCTTAGAATATACCTTATAGCCTAGTTCCTCTGGTGGTGTGAGTTATAGGCTGGCGATCCTTTGCTGTAGGTCTAAAATCCATAAATAAGCCAGTACCTACCAAGTTCCTCTTTTTGTGACTGGGTTACCTCATTCAGGATGATTTCTTCAAGTACCATCTAATTACCTGCGAATTTAAAGATTGCAGTATTTTTTTCTGTAGAGTGGTATTCTATTGTGTAGATGTGGCATATCTTCCTTATTCATTCTTCAATTGAGGGGCATCTAGATAACTTCCAGGTTCTTGCTATTACAAATAATGCTGCTATGAACATAATTGAGCAGATATCTTTTCTGCATGGATGTTGATCATTTGTGTCTATGCCTAAGATTGGGATTGCTAGCTCCTGTGGTAAACTAATTCAATTTTCCTTAGGAACCTCCATACTCATCTCCATCAGTGGAGGAATATTCCCCTTTCTCCACATCCTTTCCAGCATGAGTTGTCATTGATGTGTCTAATTTTAGCCATTCTGGCAGGAATAGGATGGTATCTCAAAGTTGTTTTGACTTGCATTTCCCTGATAGCTAAGGATGTTGGGTAGTTTACTAAGTGTCTTTCAGCCTTTTTTGATTTCCCCTATTGACAATTTTTTTTCAGTTCTCCCAATTTTTAATAGGGTTGTTTGATGTTTTGTTGACTAGTTTCTTGAGTTCTTTGTATGTTTTGGAGATAATACCTTTGTCTGATGTAGGATTGATGAAAATCTTTTCCCAGTCTGTGGGCTGCCATTCGGTCTTGACCACTGTGTCCTTTGCCTTACAGAAGCTTTTAAGTTTGAAGAGGTCCCATTTATTCATTAATTGTTGCTCTCAGTATCTGTGCCCCTGGTCTAATGTTAAGGAATCATTCTCTATTGCGGTAAATAAGGATCAGGATAAACAAATGGGCCGAATAGACGTTTATTCAGGGAGAAATAACCTACAACCTAGACAGATGAACACCAGGAAATTCAACCCGATCCTCTCCTGTCCGAGTCACGCCAGCAAGAGAGAGCGCCTTCCTGGCCCCCTCCGACCTCCTTCCTCAGGTCCTCTCCGCCCAACGCTCCACCCCCCAATGGGCGTTGTCAGTGCTACAGAAGGACTACCTCACTACAATTCCCCTTTTAGTCTAAAGAAAAGATTTAGGCTTAATACAAAACTATATACAAAACAGTGAATAACAAGTGTGCTCTAAGAAAAGGAAAATCGAGAACAAAATGACCTACATATCTAGTCCTAGGGTGAGGGCATAATGGAGTTTACAATAGAGTTGTCCTAAGCTGGAAAACGTAAGTCTAGTACCTAATATATCTAACTAGGAAGAGAGAATAATAGTTGTGATAGTTTAATCTTCAACCTCATCAAGACCTGAGAAGGAAATTAACAATACTAGAGTAGACAGGAAATGCGGATGGACAACTTCCAAAAGGTGCAGCAAGGACAGAAACAGCAAGCCACCTGAACAGTCACCCTAGGTCTCACAGCGACATTGGTACACCCAGATTTGGCTAAGGCCAAGAGAACTTGACAGACCACAACAACAGCAGGGAAATAGAATGGCTGTCTTACCCTGACTTGGCAAGGTCAAGCAGTCTTCTATATTTGTCTCCCGCAAGCACATAGGACAGCATGTCCAAATCAGTGGTCAAGGTGGGGGCAATTCTATGCCCAACAGGCCATTAGCTGAGGCGAGATTGAACTCCAGCAGGAGCAACAACAGTGTCCAACATATTTTCGGGAAAGTGCACGGTGCTGTCAGGAGCAACAGTGTCTCATGTCAATGGAGTACTAATATTAAAACATTTAAATGCCATGTTCTGCATGTCTATGAAGTGATTGAAGATTAAGCATCTATATCTGACTAATCTCATAGGTACAGGAAATGTGAGTGAAGATAATCTGTAATACTGGGGAACTTAGCTAAAAAGACTGATTAAAACTTTCCTGAGTAAAGCAGGAACAAATACTTAAACAATATAACTATTTACATATACCTACATGTAAATCCCTAAAATAGAGGTAGAGTATAAGTGTCAAGACAAGAGGTAGAACTATAAAGGGCAGCAAGATAAATATCCCAAATTGTATCAATATACAAAATGTCTTGAATACAGGAAAAGTATACATACATAGAATATGGTAAAAAATAATGTGCATAAAGTATTATAAATGGAAACATTTAACACAATATAACAAAATATAAACTTAATTTTACATAGCTTACCACATAGGAATACATAACAATGTAAGCTGTAAAATACTATCTCATTCATACTCAAATTCTCAAGGAAATAGGCTAATCTACTTATATCCCATCTAAACCATACCTTTACCAACCATTCCCTATTCCTGTCTAAAAGATAACCCCGAGTGTAAGCATCACCCAAAAAAACCAACCCAAAGACGATGACTATTATCCCAAAATTCCAAGGGTAGGGAAAGGGGGCGTAGTCATATTAAGATTACTTCCTGCTGAAATGGGACGATGATTGCTCCAATGGATCCTGTAGGAAGAAAATTTTTAGCAACCAAATTTCTCAACAGAACTGGCTGTGACATATGTAGTTAGTCACTGTGTGGCAGAAAATTCTTGACTGTAGTTCTATTTGAAACTGGCCAGGGTGTAATAAAAAGGTGCACCATTACAGCTATCTAGTCATGAGTTGTCTCGAGCAAAACAGTCTCAAACCGGTTTTAGGGTGATGTTTGTAGTTCCGATGCATCAGGTTGAGTCAAGTGGAAATGATGATGTGGGGCCCCATCTTCTTTCCGGAAAGTTCAAAGACTGCTGTTAGGAATCGTTATTATTCCTTGTGGAAAAGTTACACATCAATATTAAAGTAAAATTTTCAAGTTCTAAGGTATGCATTAGGGAAAGACAACAATAAGCATTAAAAGTATGTGAGAAAATTAGGATTTCAGAGAGAAAATTGCATAAGATATGAGTCCCCAGATTTTGTTTTCTTCTGCCTTACACCAATTGGCTTCTTGATTTAAGGCAGAAACCATGAATATAATCTTAACAACATGCTTGAATTTAGAGAAGGAAAGCCAAATCCAACTCCAAAGCCAGCATTGGTTTACAAAATTTGGGACTTCAGGAATACTAGATAGTAGAGAGAAATAGATTTGTATATAGAAATAGTTTACTACAATTAAATATTTTTTTTGTTTACCATATATCAGATTCTGCTTCCTTAAGTGATTGTTTCTGAAGAGCTGTCTTCTCTTCTGTAGGCACCTACATGTTCATTGTCTTTTGGCTGTTTGATGATAGGTTTTCTCTGTTTTCCTGTAAAAACAAGAACAGAACACTTCCCCTACCTTTGAGAGGCCTCCGCACACCTCATAGGACCTAGTTTGTTGGATGACTTGTCATTTCTCTTCATTAAGATGTTTCTCTTGTTCAACTCGGATCTTGATTAACTTAGATGGTATCCATAGGTTTTCTTCTCCTGTAGATACAAATGCAAAACCCCTACCCCAACGTAACACATATTCTGCTTTCCATTCTGAGGTCATTACATCCTTGAAATACACTGGCTGATTTAGTTCAGAAGTTTTTTCTATTGTCCAGTGTCTTTCTGCAGCTGTTTTTCCTTTTTCTTCAGCATTAAGAAAGTTTAATGTTAATAAAGCATTATGTAATCTGTGTTTGGGTGTTTTGGTTCCTCCTGCCTGTTTATGGAGCATTTCTTTTAAAGTACGATTGGATCTCTCAACCACTGCTTGTCCTGTAGGATTGTGTGGTATACCAGTTATGTGCTTTATCTTGTAATACTCAAAAAACTCTTTCAATTTGCTGGAGACATATGCTGGAGCTTTGTCAGTTTTTATTTGTGCAGGTATGCCCATAATGGCCATTACCTCTAAAAGGTGCGTTATAACAGAATCAGCCTTTTCAGAGCTCAGAGCAGTAGCCCACTGAAACCCTGAAAATGTATCTATAGTGTGATGTACATATTTTAATTTTCCAAATTCTGCAAAATGAAACACATCCATTTGCCATATTTCATTCCTATTTATACCTTTAGGGTTACTGCCTGGTGGTAAAGGAGTTTGGTTATAGAATGAGCAAGTAGGACATTTCCTTACTATTTCCTTGGCTTGTTCCCAAGTGATAGAAAAATCCTTTTTTAAACCTTTACTGTTCACGTGGTGTTTCTTATGAAACTCTGAGGCTTCTAGCACACTTCCTATCAATAAACGATCAATTTCATCATTGCCTTGTGCTAGAGGACCTGGCAGACCCGTATGGGAACTGATGTGTGTTATATATATATAGGATGAGTCCTCTTTCTGATAGTATCTTGTAACTGTATAAACAATGAAGTTAATTCTGTATTGTCAGGAATAAATTCTGCAGTCTCAATGTGTAAAACGACTCTCTCTGCGTATTGAGAGTCAGTAACTATATTGAGGGGTTCTTTAAAATCCATAAGTACCATGAGAATGGCATACAATTCTGCCTTTTGTACAGAATTGTAAGGGCTTTGAACCACTTTGCTAATATTTCCTGATTTATATCCTGCCTTACCTGATTTATTTGCATCAGTGTAGAATGTATTAACTCCAGAAATAGGTGTTTTTCTTACAATGTGTGGAAGAATCCAAATCGTTTTCTTTATGAATTTGATTCTCTCAGTTTTGGGATAGTTGTTGCTAATTGTTCCCAAAACGTTACTGCAAGCTCTCTGCCAATATTCGTTATCTTTCCATAAGGAAGAAATTTCCTCATTAGTTAAAGGTACTATAATTTCTGCTGGGTCCCTTCCTATTAGCTGACGAAGTCTTAATTTACCTTTTATAATCAAGTCAGAGATCTTTTCTATATATGTTTTCAGTTTTTTATTCTGTTTATGTGGTAGGAATATCCATTCTAATATGATATCTTCTCTCTGCATCAAAATCCCTGAAGGATATTCTCTAGATGGTAATATAACCAGAATACAGTCTAGGTTTGGATCCACACGGTCCACATGTGCTTCTAGTATCCTCTTTTCTACCCATTCTAATTCCTTCTCAGCTTCAGCTGATAGTATTCGTGGACTATTCAAGTCCTTATCTCCTTTAAGGGCCATTTTCAAGTTTTTCAAATCATGCCCTTCTACTCCAATTATGGTTTGCAGTTGAGAAATCTCTCCTAGTAATTTTTGAAGATCATTAAGAGTATGGTAGCGATCTCTTCTGATCTGTACTTTTTGTGGTCTAATTTTCTGTAGACCTATTTTATATCCTAAGTAGTTGATAGTCTCTCCTTTTTGTATTTTTTCAGGTGCAATTTGTAATCCCCAGCGAGGTAAAACTTCCTTTACTTTCTCAAACATTTTTTCTAATATTTCTCCTTTAGAGTCAGCTAACAATATATCATCCATGTAATGATAGATTATGGATTGTGGAAACTGTTTACGAATTATTTCTAACGGTTTTTGTACGAAATATTGGCACAGGGTGGGGCTATTTAGCATTCCCTGTGGCAAAACCTTCCATTGATATCTCTTCACCGGTTGAGAATTATTATAATTAGGTACCGTGAAGGCAAATTTCTATTTGTCTTGTTCTTGTAAAGGTATAGTGAAGAAGCAATCCTTTAAATCAATAACTATAATAGGCCATTCTTTGGGTATCAAAGAAGGCAAGGGCATTCCAGGCTGTAGAGAGCCCATTGGCTGGATAACTTTATTGATGGCTCTCATGTCTGTAAGCATTCTCCATTTACCAGATTTCTTTTTGATCACAAATACAGGAGAATTCCAAGGGCTGGTTGATTCCTCAATATGTCCAGCATTTAGCTGTTCCTGAACCAGGCTTTCTAAAGCTTCTAACTTCTCAGAGGTCATAGGCCATTGTCCTACCCAGACAGGTTCCTCTGTTAGCCATTTTAAAGGTAGGGCTTTTGGTTCCTCTGTTTGTTCAGCATTTGTATTTTGTTTTTGTTCTGCCTGGATATTTGGTCTCTGTCTTGTATAGTACTTAACAGTATTCTTTCCACAATCATGAGGTCGTCTATGGTTCCTATCTAATACAGGAGGAATGTTAATCTGTGTATTCCATTGCTGTAATAGATCACGACCCCATAAATTTATCACTACATCAGCCACATATGGTCTCAACCTCCCTCTCTGTCCTTCTGGTCCTATACATTCAATCCATCTCGTGCTTTGTTTTACCTGAGCCAGGGTTCCAATCCCTAAGAATTGAACATTTACCTCATGCAGGGGCCATCTTTGAGGCCAAGATTTATTAGATATGATAGTTACATCAGCTCCTGTGTCCAGGAGACCCTCAAACAGTCTATTATTCATCTTAACTATCAATCTAGGCCTATGACTATATATAGCAGTTTGCCAAAATATACGTTTTTCATTTCCTTCTGTCATGTTTGATTCAACTTCCATCACTAGTTCGTCATCCAGAGCAGTATGAGTTTTTATAATAGGCACAGAATTTTCTAATTGTCCTGTGGGAGATTGTCTTCCACTGTGACTGGGAATGTTCGAACCACCTGTGACGTGGGGGCCTTCGAGAGGCCCCCCAAGGAGTTTCCCGATGGTAAAGGGTTTCCTTGCTTGTCTCTGGTCGATCTACACTCATTTGTCCAGTGTCTGCCTTTGCCACACCTTCTACATAACCCAGGAGGCTGAGGCCTTCTGTTTGATTCATTCCTGGGGGTGTTATTTCTAGGGAAGCTTTGCCTACAATTTCTTTTTAGATGTCCTATCTTACCACAGTTATAACATCTGACATGTTGATATCTCTTCAAACCTTTGGGGATGGCTTCTCCTACCCAAGCTTCTAAGTCACCATAGTAAGGAACTCTGTTATCTTGATATCTTCTCTGAACTTTAGATATGGCTTCTCCTATCCATGCTTCAGTCTTATTGTCATTATACTCAATGTTGCCTGTATATAGGACCCATTCATCCAAGGGTGCTGAACGCATTTTTAAAGGCCAAAGCACCTGTTTGCATTGAGGATTCGCATTCGTATAAGCTAAAGATTCTATGAGTATTCGCCTAGCATCTATGTCTGCTATCTCTAATTGTACTGCCCTAGATAATCTTTCTAGAAACTAAAACGTTCTCTAGGTCCTTGCTTTATCTTGGCATAGGGTTCTATCCTCTCTCCTAATTCATGAACCTTATCCCAAGCATTCAAAGCTGCTGTACTGCATAGAGACAAGATGTGTTCATCATAGGCAGCTTGGGTTTCTGGGTCAGCATAGAGACCCTCACCAAGAATTTTATCTTGGGGAGCTTTATAACCTTTCTTTAAGCCCTGAAGTTCAAGAGCTTTTGCTTCCTCTCTCCATAAAGCCCTCCATTCAATTTGAGAGGCGCTTTCAAGGACAGCTGATATTAATTGATCCCAATCCTTAGGGGTTACCTTGTTATTCCATGCCCATGATTCTACTAATTGCTTCACATAAGGTGAGTGCATGCCATAAGAGACTACTGCTTCCTTTATACCTTTTAAATCTTTCATACGTATTGCTTCCCACTGATATGCAACGACACCTTTTGGATGTTTCTTCGTTGCTGGCTTTTCATGAATAGATACAGGGAAAGCTCACCTGACCCTAAATGGTGTGGAAAATTTTAAATCTTTTTCATGCCCTGTTACCTGTAGTTCTTCTTCTGATGTATCAGACTGAAGGTCTTCTAAAGCCTGAAATCTATTCACCATTGTTTCTTTGAGTGTCTGAACTTCTTGAATCAAATAACTTTCTAGAGACTTCATTGCATCAGTCAGTTTCTTACTTTCTCCAACTACAAATTATTCCATGTTTTTAATCTTATCATCCTTAGATATTATCTGAATGGCGTGTAAACTGCCTTCCAGAAACAATGTTCTATCTGCTAGCTTGCCATTATCCTCAGACATGGAAGAGATTCTGTCATCTAGTCTTTCTATCTGATGTTCCAGTTTTTTAATCTTATTAGTAGCTTCCTCCGACCAGGAGTGGGCTGTTTCTGCTAGTTTGTTAATGCATTGCATTGTTTCTGTTCTGGTTATTGAGGTATCTGACATTAAACAAATTATACCTTTCAGCTCGCCAACGCCATCTTCAATATTCTGAACCTTTCTTTCTATATTTTCTATGCTTTGAATTCTATCATTTTCAATGTTTCGAATCTTTGTCTCTATGTTTTGAATTCCATCATTTTCAATGTTTCGAATCTTTGTCACTAAGTCTCCCATGGTTTGTACAAGTTCCTTATTGTTTGCTGTAATCTCAAACCATTTCTTTAAGAATATCATGTTAATGATGAAACCCATTGCTATTACAAAATAAAAGTATATATTGGTCCAGTCATAAGTTTCTTCTGCTAAAATCCCTTCTACATATGAAGTAAAATAATTCCTAAAGTTCTGCATAGTAAAATTATCTACCATAGTTATGGAACAATTTATCTCAGATTTTATATCAGCTTAAATTGCAAAGGATGTTACAATTACCTTAGGTGTAATTCTGCTGTCCTGGAACTTTGATGCTTTTAGTTGTATATCTCAGCTTGTGGTAGCTACGCCTGGAGGTGTGTCACCAAATAGCGCCTAGCCACCGAGGCTCGCCTGATCCCGGTTCCTGTAAAGAGTTCTTAACAAACTATGGCAAGCAGAGTTTTGTTAAAAGGGGACTTTTGGAGTTACTTGTAACACAAGACGAAACGCGTGCAAGCCGTGCGGGTGCCGCTGGGCGGGTGCCACCGGGCGGGTGCTGCCGAGAGGCTCTGCGCGAATGCAAAGTTCCGTGCGGAAATGGGCAAAAAAATGTTAAGCGGTAAGTGCCTTCTCAGGTCTGCTTTAGCGGCAAAGATCTCCTTTGCAGTAAGGAAGAGGCAAATGTCCCAAAGCTGTGGTGAGTCCACCTGGTTAAACCCTGCCCGTTGGGGAAGGTGGGGGGGGGGGGGCGGCTTCTGCCGCCTGGGGGCAAAACCCAGGTAAATCCCACTTCTGACACCAGATATTGCGGTAAATAAGGATCAGGATAAACAAATAGGCCGAATAGATGTTTATTCAGGGAGAAATAACTTACAACCTAGACAGATGAACACCAGGAAATTCAACCCGATCCTCTCCTGTCCGAGTCATGCCAGCAAGAGAGAGCGCCTTCCTGGCCCCCTCCGACCTCCTTCCTCAGGTCCTCTCCACCCATCGCTCCACCCCCCAATGGGCGTGGTCAGTGCTACAGAAGGACTACCTCACTACAATTCTCCTATACCAATTTGTTCAAGTGTACCTCCTACTTTCTCTTCTAAGTGGTTCAATGTGGCTGGATTGATGTCGAGGTCTTGATCCATTTATACTTGAGGTTTGTACATGGCGACAGACATGGGTATTTATGCAGTCTTCTACACACCCTCATCCAATTGTGACAGAACCATTTGTTTAATATGCTGTCCTCACACTGTTGTATACTTTTAGCTGTTTTTTCGAAAATCGGGTATTCATAGATGTGTGGGTTAATATAAGGATTTTAAATTTGATTCCATTGGTCTACCTGTATTTTTTCTGCCAATACCAGGCTGTTTTCAGAACTATAGCACTGTACTAGAGCTTAAAGTCAGGAATTGTGATACCTCCTGAAGTTCTATTATTTTACAAGGTTGTTTTGGATATCCTGGTCCTTTTTTTCATATAAAGTTGATTATTATCCTTTCAAGGTCAGTGAAGAATTGTGGTGGATTTTAGTGGGGATTGCATTGAATCTGTAGATTGCTATTGGCAAGCTTGACATTTTTACTTTGTTTATCCTACCTATCCAAGAGCATTGTGAGATCTTTCAATTTTCTGGTACCTTCTTTATTTTATTTCTTTAGAGCCGCATAGTTCTTTTGGGTAAGCATTACCCAAAGATACTTCATGTTGTTTGTGGCTATTCTAAAGAGCGATGTTTCTCTGATTTCTTTCTCAGCCTCTTTGTCATCTCAATAAAGCAGAGCTACTAATTATTTTGAGTTTATCTTGTATCCGGCTAGTTTGCTGAAGATGTTTATCAGCTGTAGGTCTTCCCTGGTAGAGTTTCTTGGGTTGCTTATGTAAAATATCATATCATATGTAAATAGAGACAGTTTGACCTCTTCCTTTCCAATTTGGATCCAGTTGATCTTATTTTGTTGTCTTATAGCTTTAGCTGGAACTTCTAGTACAATATTGATGAGATATGGAAAGAGAGGGCAGCCTTATCTTATTACTGATTTTAGAGGAATTGGCTTAAGTTTATCTCCATTCAGTTTGATGTTAGCAGTAAGTTTGCTCTTACTATGTTGGTATGTTCCTGTTATCCCTGACCTCTCCAAGACCTTCATCATGAAACGGTATTGAATTTTGTAAAAAGTTTTATCAGCATTTAGGGAGGTGATCATATGGTGTTTCATTTTCAATTTCTTTATATCGTGGATCACATTTATATATTTTCATATGTTAAACCATCCCTGCTATCCAGCGATGAAGTCTACTTGGTCATGGTGGATAATTTCTCTGATGTATTCTTGAATTCGGTTTGCCAGTGTTTTATTGAGTATTTATGCATTGATGTTCATCAGGGATTTTGGTCTGTAGTTTTCTTTCTTAGTTACTTAGTTCTTTCAAGTTTTGAGGCTTGGGTACCAAGGTTATTGTGGCCTCATAAAAAGAGTTTGGCAATGAAACTTCTGTTTCTATTGTGGGGAACAATTTGAGGAATATTGGTATTAGTTCTTCACTGAGTGTCTATTGTTCAATCCTCATACTCGTTTTTAATTCTATTTTTGTACTTTCCTTCCATCCCTTCTTTAATTGCTAATCCTTCCTTCCTTTCTTTATTCTTTCTACTTTCTTTCATTTTTTTCTTCTTGGAAACCTCCTGTCTAAAAGAAATGTATTTTTATTTCTTCCTTTTTTTCCTTATATTTGAAATAGGTTTGTCTTTCATTTCAATCCCAGTTCCCTCATCCTCCCTTCCCCCCCCCATTACCCCTTTAAACCCAAGCCCATCCCCTTATTTCCCCCAGGGATTGTGAGACCTTTCCTGGAAGTCTTCAAATTCTGCCATGTCATTTTGAGCAGTGCCTAGGCCTCTCCCATGTGTCTAGGCTGAGAAAGTATCCCTCTATGTGGGATGGTCTCCCAAAGTCCCTTAATATACTAGGAATAAATTCTGATCCATTATTAGAGACCACATAGACTGCCTAGTCCTCCTAACTAACACCTACATGCAGGGGTTCTGAGTCAGTCATATGCTGGTTTCTCAGCAAACAGACTAGATTTGCATGCATTTCTCTTGTTTAGATCAGCTGATTTTGTGTGATTCTTCAGCCTCTTCTTGACACGTTTGCTCATTATTGCTCCCTCTCTGTAACTAGATTCCAGGAGTTTGTCTCAGTGTTTAGCTTTAGGTGACTGGTTCTGCTTCTGTCAGCTATTATATGAAGGCTCCAGGATGGGATATAAGGTAATCATCAATATCATTATCGTGGAAGGGGATTAAAGGTAGCCTCTCCACTAGTGCTTAGATTGTGTGTAGTTGTCATCCTTGTCAGTCTCTGGGCATTTTCCTAGTGCCTGGTTTCTCCTTAAATCTATAATGGCTACCTCTATTATGATATCTCTTTTTTTTTGTTCTCCACTATTCTTTCCCTGTTTATGTCTTCCTGTTCACTAATGTACTCACATCAGGGATTTTTAATTTAGGCAAATCTCTCCCTTTACTTACTATAAATAGAAGACTGTGGCAACCTTGTTGCTTGGCTTGCATATAAGGAACTAATATTTCTAGAACAGAAGGCAGTGAATTTTCTTAGGGAAATCATCAGAAGGAGAGACTTGTATGCTGTAATAGAAGGTTTTTTAAACCATTAACATATGAAGAGTTTCTTTGAGCAGTTTCTATTAGCTAGCTAGCATTCATATACTTTGAAATATCTGAATTATTTAAACTTTGATACAATTTCCTTCCATCATCCATAAAATCTCTACCATAATTGTCAGGATCAAAATTTAGAAAGCCCTGATATCCATGGTATTCCATATGCAAATAACCTACCATTTAATGTGATTTTTTTTATCACATGTGGAATAATGGAGAGCACATGGGCAACTTCTACTTTAAGAGATTGTTTGACAAAAGAAATTTCATGGAAGTGAAAAGGACAGAGAATCCCATATTTGTCTTTAGTGAGGAAGGCATCACAATTTCACTCTTGTACATGTGGATGCCATATCTACTATTAGAGCCATTCAAGACTCAATAAGAAACAATGTGGGACACTGGTAGCAGTCACATACAGAAAAACAAACAAAACAATACAATACCCTCAAAACAAGCTGATTATAGTACAATGATCAGAAAACTTATATGTATTATATTTTGGATAACTATTCTTTGTTATTTTTTCATTTTCTACCATTTAATCTTTTTTACAAAAAAATAGGTCAATCCTTCTTACAAAATAAAAACAAAATCATATATACTGGACACATACATCACATTTTTCTTCGTATAGTTTTAGCCCAACCCTGTCCCACCAAAAGACACCAATTGTGTGTGTGTGTGTGTGTGTGTGTGAGTTTTAAGCCCAATAATAACAACAAAATGACTCCCTGATCACATTCACACAAAATAACACCAGCATACACTACAAAACAGGAGGTGTCATGGCTTGTGTCCACAGGATTTTTCTCCATGTCTTTATGAGGAGAGTAACCATCTTTGAACATGCTGTGTGCCAAATCAAATCAATTTCATCATATCAGATCTAACTAGATGGTGAATGCAGTAGAAACTGGAACTTCCCTAGCAGTATTTTTCCTAAAATTATAACTGACAAAGCAGCCAAAAGGCTATCTCTACACCTAATTGTTCCTTGTTTACCTCAGTTACTTTCAAGCAACTGAGTAGACTTCCTGTCAACAGATTGTTTGTCTTCCCCATGAAGTTAATAGGAGTAAATACATTAAAACTCAAATACAATTTGTGCTTTACTTACAAAAGAGCATTCTAAAGAAAATTTTCCAAACTTTACTCCCACCTAAATGCACAGGCTTCATCAAAGGCATTATATTAACGCCTTGCTAAAGAAGACTTCCTCATGAACAGCACTGGTTAAAAAAAGAAAGGAGTACATTCAGTGTAACATCTGTGGCAAATAAACAGGAATTAAAAATCAGATAAGTCATCATCAGCTAGAAATATAATGCATAAACCTGGGCACATTTGGGGCATTATTCCAAAATTAATCTAAATAGAACCGATTTTTAAACTCCTTTTACATTTTATGGAATGTGTCATGAACTATATAAATCCAATTATATTCATAATAAGGCACCTCTTCACTTTATTTAACAAATAGAATATTGCCCAAGTGAAAGAACTTAGGATTTTCTCACAGAAATGAGTCAGATAATTAGAAAAGTGGCTGAACTCATAATTTTTAAAGCATGAACAGCTTAACATTTGTGATCAGACAGAATTTGTTTCTTTACTTTTTAAAAGACAGACTCCTTAAAACATTCTAATGAGGGGTAAATTTTCTTTCATTATACTGCTGATTTAAGCTGATTAATACATGCCAGTACATGCTACATACATGCCAGTAGCCAAATTTCATGATCAGAAAAGGTTGATATGGACATACCAGCTTTTCAACAAGAGAAAGATCACTGCGACCTCAGAAGGCAGCACCCAGTCTCCTGATAAACTTAAGGCACTTTTCAAAAAAAAAAAAAATAATAGCACAATCTTTATGGACTGACTAGATACCACTTTCTTACATTTAATCATCAAGTTTGATTATGTATAAGGCATCACCATAAATAATGATGTTATTGTTATTGCCCTTCTCTAAATCCATTTTGTATAAATCAGTTGCATCAGAATTTGTTCTCAATCTATGAGGTTCTGTAAAGAACCTATATTTATAGGGTTACTCCTCCATTTTCTGCAGTCTATTTCCCCATCATTAACATATATAACTTGTCAATGAAAACACTATATACCAGTGATCTATATGCAGTAGGTCTGGCAAGTTAAACAAACGGTAGCTATTTCCTACAAAGAGAAGGTTTCAAGTCCCACTGACTGAACATTCGAATCTCATATCCATAGATTCATCCAAACTTTTGGCATCATGTGTACTGGCAGATAAGAATGTGGTTACTGGAACCATGAGATATTGATTACACTGGCGCTTGTACTTGAATAGCTCACAGCAATGCTGGTCACATTAATGACCAACATAAGTCTGCAGTACTCCAAGGCCTTTTCTGGAATGGCAAATGCTTCGAGTTTTTCCCCATTGGCCATGTCGGAGCTATGAAATCTAATCAGGCTTTCCGGTTAGAAGAGCAGTGGCAACACTGGGCGTGGCATGTAAGAACACTTGGATTTTGAGTAGCATGCCCATATTCACATACTTTCTTTTCATGGGGCTTTTGGCACAAAGTCTTGATAGGACTTCCTGTCAATACATCATGACTAGGAATCTTTTCCTTTACTGCCTTGTCTTTTTCTTTTAAGAACACTTGGCTTGGATTTAGAGTGGAAATTCTTGGGTCTGTGTTCATGACACTTTTTCATGTTTTTGGTAGGTAAAAGTACATTTTTCTGATCTTGGTTATTGTGCCTCTATTGGTAACAGTTGACAGTTCACTGTCTTAGGGGCAGAAACCCTCAGTGTTGGGCCTCCAATAATGGTAGAAATTGGAAGTGGCTAAAATTTCTCACTTTCCCATTCAGATCTGGATCTTTTCCAATTTAACTTTGCTACCTGCCTGGTTGCTGATGTACATGAAAACACATGAAGTGTAGGTCTTGTAGACATAACAAACATTATAGCTAAGAGACTGGGAAGAAAGCTGCAAAAAGGTCCATTGGATACAGTGGCTTCCTAGTTTGGCTGCAAATTAGGATGGCAAATCTCTGAATTTGTAAGTTTCTAAATTACAGAGTATGTACTCAACACTCAGCAACAGAGAGACTCCAGGTTTTATGTTTTCACTGGAACTACAGATATCAATACCTTTGTAGCATAAATCAGTAGCTACTATGTCACAGACAGGTGGCAGGCTGTCAGACAGATACTCAGTTTTAATGTCAACAATATTATACACATCAATCCTATTTGGATGTTGGCGTAAGGGAATATTTATACCACATCTATCTGTTGAAAGCCCATTTTAATTAGGCAAACCACTGATAACAGAATTGCAAATAGCAATGCTTAGGGTGCTTTCAGTCATTGGAGACAAACCAGCTTGAGGATCAGCTGTGGGTTCTGAGGTTGAAGGTAAGGGGAAATGTGTCAAACACAGAGTGAATGATGAATCTGAACGTTTCTCTGTCTCCTCACAAACCAATGATCAGTCATTGAGCAAAGCTAAAACATCAGAAGAACAGTCAACTGCTTCTATTATATTCCATGCCAGTGGTGTCTGGGTTATATATTCACATAGTTTCTTGTAGCAGTTCACTAGGATGCTTAACTGCTTTTTCCCTCATACTGCTCATAGTCTTTGCACCAGCTACATGAAGGTTTCATCATCATTTTCTTACCTTTACAGATTTTGAAGACATAGCGTTGGCAGGTGGAGTTGGTGGGTGAAATAGGATCTTGTAGCAAATGTCTACAAACACAGCAAGAGAGGGACTGTCACAGCTAAGGCAGGATCCTGATTATCTCTCTAAAAGTGTTGGGGTCTCCTGGTTTGTACTTGAGTATTCAGCAGCTTGGGGAAATGTAGAGAGCAGTATCACTCAAGGGGTTCATTGCAGACACTTGGACACCAATGGCTCTTGGTTGAAAATTAATTCTGGATCCAAGTTTGTAAGAAGTCAGGGAAAAATGGGGAGTTTTCAACTATATGGACGAAATCTGTGAAGAACCACTGGCTAACGCAGCAACCAAAATCCATGCAAGTTTGTGAAGCTGAGGCAAGCCTCCCCCATATGGGGCTTGCCTCCCCTCCTCTGTCCCTGAGACTTGCTGATAAAAGAGAAAGGGCATGCATGCAGTGTTCAAGTTCGTCCAAGACTACTTAGGCTTGGATGCTCTGGACTGAATTGGTACTCATTATAGCCCCGCAGCTCGGTGGGTGGCATATGCTCCAGCAGCATGTCCAGCTCGGAGGTACCTCAGCATGGAGCAGGAGAAAACAGTAAGGACCATTGGGTACCAGGCAGGGCCTCTACTCCATCGCTGCACCAGTGCAGAGGCAGCAGGAGAACAAGACCATTGAACAGCCATCGCCTTCCTGGATCTAGTGCCAGCAGCTGCTACAGCCCTCCTGCCACCACCATTCCCACCATGCTGGACCGTAGCTGCACCTGTTGCAGTGGGCAGGAGGCCCTCATCCAAAAGGAAGGCTGGGAGGAGTGCGCCAGAGACTGCAGCAGTAGGAGGGAGGGGGTACAGGCCCAGCAGACAGCTGTGGCTCCTCCTCACTCCTAGGCCAAACACTGGGGGTCACCAGCATATGCGCAGCCCCCTCACAGCACGGCCATCTTTTCAGTGCAGAAGCAAGGACTCCTCCAAGCTCTACTGCCATCACTTCCACCACCTTCCTGGCCACGACTTAGGTGAGCTCACCCCTCCAGGCTACAGCAGCTGCCCATCACTCACAAGGAGGCCCGCTGCAGGCCCCTCATCTGACCTGGCTGCCCTCACCTTCACTTTCCCCACAGATCTATCTCGGTTGAACCCATGATGCTCCAGCCTTGGTGGATGGTGCTATGCCACAGGCCCAACTGGTAATGATGACTGTTACCCCAATGGGCAGAGACACTGTCTTACCCCAAGTACATACTGTGCTCTCAACCACCTGCCCACCACCTTCCTCTCCCTCATCTTTAAGTTTCTCCTGTTTTCCTCTAAAAGCTCCCTCTACATCCCCCAGAAGCTACTGGCTCCCCTGGAGTATGCACAACCCACAAGCCACCACTCAATCCACGCTCCCACTCCCCAACCTGCTTTTTGCCCTTATGTGAGTACTTTGACTGCCCTTCCATTGCAAGTCCCAAGCTCTCTCTGCCTCTGCCTGATGAGCTCTCAAATCATCTCTTTGCTAGGTTGTGTGGGTTTTGGAGGATTGTTCAGCAGTCACAGTGTCCCCTCGTGTGGGCTCTCCACTTGGGCTGTGTGGTGGAGAGTTCAGCCTCCCAGTGTGGCTGCCCTTGTTGAGAGGAAGCAGCCTCACATGACCACCAGCCAAGCCACTAAATATCTGTTCTTTTATGAGAACAGGAAAGACTCTTGTCTCAAAATGTTCAAGACATGTAAGCTTTTCTGACAGTTGACATGAAGAAAAATCTCCTGTTGAGACCTCAAAGCTTGTCCACATAAATCAAGGATATTCACAAAAATATAATGGCTTCCAAGGCTGAGGTATATAAACAGAAGATATATAGTATCTCCAGCCACAGAGAAGATGGTCTTTTTCCATAGAAGTCAACAACTGTCTCAAAAGTATTCAGGTGTTGTCAGGAGGCTCATGAGTTGAGGTAGGGAAACTTCTTCTTGACTTACAAAAATACATTTCCCAAGGAAATCTAGTATGAATCTAAAGACAATTATCACTTCTTGATATTTCTGGCATGGCATATATGTGAACATGGATATAAATTTTGTGTGTATATCTGTCTGCCAAGGAATTTTTCACTGTGCAAAGGTTGTGAAATTCTTTAAAAATTGATCATGGGTTGAAGAAGACAGGTGAAGTGTATATCCATTATAAAACTTTTGATGTCAGCATGCATTGGAGGTGAGTTTTCTGTCTTTAAAGCCTGTGGTGGTTTGGTGGTTTAAAGTCTATTCACCACAGTGAAGAATACAGATGAGAACTTTGAAATCATTTACCAAGAGAAAACAAACAGCATAATCTACCCACAAGTTCTTCTGGTAGGCAGAGAACTGGGGACCCCAGCTACACAAAATCACAGAGTATCTTTGGGTATTACTGGCTTCTCTAAACCCCCTCATACCTGGGATCTCAAATGGTGTGCCTTATTGTAGTATCTAGTCTTGAAGTAGATGCCACACGTTTATTTTGTGAAAATTCAGTTATATATAATTTTCAGATTATTATGTGATTACAATATTGCTCCCTCTGTTTATGGGCAACAAAATGTCCAGTAAATACTGGCATGTTCATTACATTATTACAAAATTTTACCAATATTTAAACTTTTCAAAACCTAAAAAGTACAACTGAAGTCCCAAAATCTGTGGGTGAAACACTAGGAGACCTCAAACCCTCACAGAAAAGTACAAGAAACTTAACGCTGTCTCCACTACGAGAACTACAGCAGATGAGACATATCTTTGATGTCATAAATCAACTGGAATTTAATAATGATTTATTTAGTTACATTGCTCTGGACTGAAGCCATAGGTAACTTACGAGCTGCACTAGTAAAACTTGTTAAAGTCAGAGAAGAAATTATGCCTTCTGGCTAAGTTCTGAATAATATATTGTGAGGTCTTGAATGGATGTATTTGGTTGTGACATACAAATACATCATAAGGGTTGCCTAGAAAATGTGATAGAAATCTTTCTGCCCATATAATGGCCCCAAAAGACACGGTTCAACTGAGATGCACTGTTTGACTTGATTATTTTTCTATCCTAAGATATGTGCCATTGTACAAATTTTAATATCTGCTACAATGAATGTGGCTTTCCAAATGAGCCTATTGCAAAAGCCTTGGGCATTTCCAAGCAAATGTGTCTGTTGACCAATGCGATGGTACCTAATATCACTTAATATAATCTGTTAAGAAGAACTTCTTCCAATTCTTTTGTTGATCATTTTGCTTTCTATAAAAAGTAAAGCTCTTGTCTCCAGCACTTAAGGACTCAACAACACCCACACGGGTGTGAATTCTCCATTTTTTTTCCAGTACTCACTAAAATTTTAAACCATTTTTTTGACTAGACTGAGTTTAATGTAGGATATGGTTTTCTCTAAATTCTAGCTACTCGACATTTTATCTGAAGTTATTTGAAAGCTTAAATGGACAGTGTCAACACCACATTGGAAAACTGAATAAATTATGTGTTATATTGAGGCTGGGGCTCAAGACAGGACAGATAAATGAAAGAAGATTTATTAAGGATGAACTTATGCAAATGATAGTAAAAAAAAAACCACTGTGGTCTTCCTGCTCTAGAATATGCGGGTTCTGCTCTTCTGATTCTCTCACCACAGCCCAGAGAGTGATCCAGCCCTTCTGCTTCCTTATATGGGGTCACTTCTTCACAGATGATACTATGGCCCTAGGATGTGGCCACAACCACAAGGTCACTGGCAAACTAGATGCCTCTATATTTGTCCCATTTGTCTAAATAAGTGAGTAGTAATACTCTAAATAAAATAACATCAAACATCAAGTATAGTTCATGAGGATGACAGATAAAAACATATATAAATACAGACCTACAACCAACAATAACAATATTAAGGAAGAAACACAACCTAAATGCCATGCCCTTGTGTAATATCATGTAGCAGAGATTTATGTAAGAGCTGCCATATTCTAGAAAATCTAAATCTTATACATAATGTACTCTGGATAAGATAAGTTAGGATATTAGCTGTAACGGCTGTAACTTGTGTTCAACCTCACCAAAGTCCTGAGAATAAAAATTGAATTACTCAGCTAAGCAGGAAATGCAAGCAGGTGACTTCCTGAAGTTGCAAGAAATTACAGAAAAAAAACACTTTACCAGGGGATACAGTCATGGAGTCACAGTAATGTCAGGGCAACCAACTTTGCCTATGGCCTAGAGTATCTGACAGACGATATCAGGAGGAGGAATGTTTAAAAACTGTGCTACTCTGACTTGGCAAGATTCAGAAATCTCTATGTTTATCACCTGCTAGCCCAGTTAGGACAGCAAGTTCAATGTTTGCATTGAGACAGAGGCAGTTGTTTTCCTTAAAGGACAGCACTGCCCAGGAAATAATCTCGAAATGGAGCACATCAGGGTCCACCAAATTCTAGGAAATAACTTGGTAAAGTCAGAAGTAACTGTGTCTAATGTCAACAGACTTATAAATTTTAATTCATTTAAATTCCAAATTATGTAGGACTTTGGAGTATATGAAATATTATGTACCAAGAGATGAAGTATCATCTCTTGGTACATAAAAAACTTAGACAATACCATTAGGTATAAAAACCATTGGGTAATTATAATGTGCAATATTCAGAAACATATAAGGCTTACTAACTGAAGCTTCCCATATATAATATTTCTTTAAACAGATGTGAAAATTGAGGACAATGACATCAAATTTGTAACTATACACATATTATAAATTAATCTCTTTATCAGAGGGAGACCTGAAATATCTTTACCATATTTGGAACCGTGTATTGCAAAATGATGGACATACAAATTGTAACACAATACAAAATAACTTACTCATAAGAAGAAACATATATACACATAAAATAAGCTTGTAGTGGAGTCTACATAGTAGGAATAATATAATTTCAAGTTTGAAAATAATGCTAATTATGCAAGACAGGATAACAAATCAAATCAATTTTCTACTTTATTGATTTCATCCTTTAATTGATTATTTCCTGATATCTACTTTTCTGGGATGAGGATGCTTCTTCTCCTTCTTCTTTTTTTTTTTTTTTTTTTTTTTCGTTGTAGAATTTTCAACTGTGCAGTTAGTTCTCAAATGTGACTATTCTCCAGTTTCTTCTTCTGGGCACTTATTGCTTTGAACTTTTCTCTTAGTACTGCTTTCAAAATGTCCCATAATTATAGGAAGTCTTTAATTTCTTACTTTATGTTTTCCTTGACTGAAAAATGATGCCATTGCACATGGATCACTTTCCTTATTATGTAGGGTTTCTGTAATTTCTGTTGAACTCGAAATATAAAGCATATATAAAGCATGGTGGTTTGATAAGATAGCAGGAGATTACTCAAATAGAGAATTGGTGTTCTCTATATTGCTGAGTATTTGATTTTTGACAAGGACCCATGCGGAGCTTAGAAGAAGGTATAGTCTTTTGTATTTCGATGGGATGGTCTATGAATGTCTTTTAAACCCAATTTGGTAATAACTTATGTAAATTAATTATTAATTTGTTTGTTACATTTTTGTGTGGTGGACCTTTCTAGTGTTGAGAGTGGCATGTTGAAATCTCCCACTATAAGGATGTGATGTTTTATGTGGTATTTAAGTTTTACTAGTTTTTTTAAATGTATGAATATGGGTTCCTTAGTATTTGTGACATAGATGTTCAGAATTGAGACTTAATTTTAAAGTGTTTTTTCTGTGTTTTATAATAAATGACATTCTTTTAATTTTAGGTCGAATTTGTTAGATTGCTAGTCCCACATGTTCTTTGGGGCCATTTCATTGAAAAATATTTTTCCAACCTGTAACTCTGAGATAAAGTAAGTCATTAAGGTTAGAGGTGTGTTTATTGTATGCAGCAGAAGGATGAATTCCTTCTTCATATTAGCTCTGTCTTTTTATAGGCATGTTAAGACCATTAATGTTGAGGGATATTTATAGCAATGTTGTTTAATTCTTGTTTGCTTTATATGTTTTTGATGGTGATATTATATGTGGATTTCCCAAATTTTCCTTTTGCCTGTTGGTGAAGTGCAATTATCTATTTCCTTTTATTTTGTTGGTGTACTTAACTACATTGACTTGGAGTTTTCATTCCAGAACTTTGGGTATGGCTGGATTAGTTGATATGTGTTCTATAAATCTGGTATTTCATGGAAAATCTTAGTATATCCATAGTAGATATAATTAAAACTTTAAAAATATCAATGTAACAGATGGTTCTTTGAGAAAATCAACAACATAGATAAACATTTATCCAAACTCACCAAAAGACAGAGATAGTACATGCAAATTAATAAAATGAGAAATGAAAAGGGAAATAATAACCACTACTCAGGAAATACAGAGAATATTTAGGCCATAATTTGAAAACCTGTACTCCAAAAATATGAAAATTTAATGTAAATAAAACTGTTCTGGACAGATATCACTTACCAACTGACAGGTGAGTCAATGAATTGGAATTGAAGACATTGACACTAATCCACATACCTATGAACACGATGAACAAAAGATTTTGAAAAAAAAAAAAGCCAAAGTGTTACAACACAAAATTTATATGCCTACAATAAATGGTTCTGGCATAAATGGATGTTAACATTAGAATATTGAATATAGATCCATATCTATTGCTATGAACAACACTCAACTCCAAGTGAATCAAGGACCTTAACTTAAGTGGAGCTTCATTGAATCCGAGAGAAGAGTAATTATGATGTAGTCTGAAAAACACTGGCATAGGAGACCACTCCTATATAGAACAGCTCAGAAGCACAGACCCTGAAAGCAATAGTCAATAAAGGGGGTCTCCTGAAACTTAAAAGCTTCTGTACGGTAGAGGATACAGTCAATATTAAAGTAACAGCCTATAGAATGGGAAAATATCTTCAAGGGCACATCTTCTAGAGGGATAATCTCCACATTTTTTTAAAGAACTCAAGAAACTAGATATCAAAACGCAAATTAATACCAAAGAAAAAGAGTTACAGTGCTAACAAGAAACTTACCACCAGAAAAATCTCAAATGACCAAAAGACATTTAAGGAAAATTTCAACATCATTAATGATTAGGTAAATGCAAGTTAAAATGATTCAGAGATACCATCTTAAACCTTTCAGAATAGATAAGATCAAAATTACTGAAGCCACAGCTCAGCCCTTGTCCTCTTCCGCCAGCTATTGGCCAGAGATGAGTGTGGGCCCATTTGGGGCTGCCTGTCCCCAACCGCTTTCCCCGCTCCCCTGCTGGAACTCCCTGGGTTAGCCCCTGATCCTGCTGCTCCTGTCTCCTGTCCAAATCCAGAGCACACTTGGAGCTCTGATACACCCCCACACATCCCGACCGCCAGCCTACCTCCCCCTACACTGTGCCCTACCCTACCCACACTCCTGGAACACAACAACAAAGCAGAGGAAGCAGAAGGGTATGACTTAAAAATTACCATCTTAAGAATGATAGAGGCCCTCAAAGAAGATGTGAGAAAATCCCTTAAAGAAATGGAGGAAAAAGCAAACACAAAAGTGGAAGAAATGAACAAATTCCTTAAGGAAAGTATAGAAAACCAAGAAAAAACAATTAAGCAAGTGAAGGAAACAGTTCAAGACTTGAAAATTGAGAAAATAAAGGCAACACAAACCAAAGGAATGCTGGAAACAGATAGGCTGGGAAATAAAACGACAACTACAGACACAAGCATAACCAACAGAATTCAAGAGATGGAAGAGAGAATCTCAGGCACAGAAGATAAACTAGAAGAAATAGATTCATCGACCAAAGAAAATCATAAATCCAACAAATTCTTAACACAAAACATCCAGGAAATTTGGGACACCATGAAAATTCCAAACCTAAGAATAATAGACATAGAGGAAGGTGAGGAAGCCCAGCTCAAAGGTGCCAAAAACATATTCAACAAAATCATCGAGGAAATCTTTCCAAATCTGAAGTAGGACACGCCCATGAAAGTACAAGAAGCATACCGAACCCCAAATAGGCTGGACCAAAGAAAAAAGACTCCTCGGCACATAATAATCAAAACACCTAGCATACAGAATAAAGAAAGATTATTAAGAGCAGGGAAGGAAAAAGGACAGGTAACATATAAAGGCAGCCCTATCAAAACCACACCTGACTTCTCCATGGAAACCCTCAAGGCCAGAAGGTCCTGGATAGATGTTCAAAAAGTATTAAGAGAACACGGATGCCAGCCTAGGCTACTATATCCAGGAAAACAATCAATCACTATAGATGGAGAAAACAAGATATTTAATGACAAAACCAGATTTTCCCAATATGCATCTACACATCCAGCCCTACAGAAAGTATTGGAAGGAAAACTCCAACCCAAAGAAGGTAACTATGCCCACAAAAATGTAGGCAACAGAAAATCCAACTACACCAGAAACCAAGGGTAAAGCAGAACTAATACATTAACAATACCACTGCCAACAACAAACCTAAATCAAACAAGCATCAACAATCAATGGACCATACCCTCAACATTAATGGTCTTAACTCACCTATAAAAAGACACAGGCTAACAGAATGGATATGAAGACAGAATCCATCCTTCTGCTGCATAGAAGAAATAAATCTAAGCTTCAAAGATAGACATTACCTCAGGGTAAAGGGTTGGGAAAAGATTTTCCAAGCAAATGGAAATAAGAAGTAAGCAGGCATATCTATCCTCATATCTAACAAGTTAGATTTCAAACCAAAATTAGTCAAAAGAGATGAAGACGGTCATTTCATATTCATCGCAGGAGAAATCCATCAACACAAAGTCTCAGTTCTGAACATCTATGCCCCTAATACAAAGTCACCCACATTGGTAAAAGAAACACTACTAAAACTCAAAGATTTTATAAAACCTCAAACACTTATAGTGGGAGAATTCAATACACCACTCTCAACACTAGACAGGACCACAAATCAGAATCTCAACAAAGACACAAAAGAATTAACAGAAGTTATGTCTCAACTGGGGATAACAGACATCTATAGAACGTTCCATCCAAAGACAAAAGAATATACCTTCTTCTCTGCTCCACATGGAAACTTCTCAAAAATCGACCACAAACTAGGTGACATAACAAACCGCAACAGATACAACAGAATAGGAATAGTCCCCTGTATCTTATCGGACCACCATGCTTTAAAATTGGAATTCAACAACAACACAAATAGAGGAAATATGCAAACTCAAGGAAAGGGAACAATGTGCAATTGCACCACTCCTGGGTCAAGGAAGAAATAAAGAAAGAAATTAAGGACTTTCTAATATTCAATGAGGATACAACATAACCGAACTTACGGGACACCTTGAAAGCAGTGCTACAAGAGAAGTTCATTGCACTAAGTGCCCATATGAAGAAAATTGAGGATAGCCACATAAGAGAATTTACAGCGCAACTGAAAGCCTTAGAACAGAGAGAAACGAATTCACCCCGTAGGAGGAGACGCCAGGAAATAATCAACTTGAGGGCTGAAATCAACAAAATAGAAACCAGGAAAACAATACAAAAAATCAATGCAACGAAGAGTTGGTTTTTTGAGGAATCAACAAGAGAGACAAACCTTTATCCAAATTAACGAAAAAGGATAGAGAGAACATGCAAATTGACAAAATCGGAAATGAAAAGGGCAACAGAACAACAGACACAGGGGAAATCCAGACAATTTTCAGGTCATACTTTCAAAATCTGTATTCCACAAAAATTGAAAATTCAAAGGAAATGGACAAATTTTGGATAACTATCTCTTACCAAAATTAAATCAAGAGCAGAAAAACAACTTAAGTAGACCTATAACCCGCACAGATATACAAGCACCCATTGAAAGCCTTCCAACCAAAATAAGTCCAGGGACAGGTGGATTCAGTGCAGAATTCTACCAGATATTCAAGGAAGAACTAATACCACTACTTCTCCAAATGTTCCACAAGATAGAAACAGAAGTTCATTGCAAAACTCTTTTTATGAGGTCACAATAACTTTTGTACCCAAGCCTCACAAAGACCCAACTAAGAATGAAAACTACAGACCAATATCGCTGATGAACATCGGTGCAAAAATATTCACTAAAATACTGACAAACCGAATTGAAGAATACAACAGAGAAATCATCCATGACCAAGTAGGCTTCATACCTGGAATGCAGGGATGGTTGAACATATGAAAATCTATCAACGTGATCCACCATATAAACAAACAGAAAAAGAAAAACCATATGATTATCTCCTTAGATGCGGAAAAAGCCTTCGACAAAATTCAACACCCTTCCATGATAAAGGTCTTGGAGAGGTCAGGGATAACAGGAACATACCTAAACATAATAAGAGCAGTATAGGGCAAACCAACTACCAACATCAAACTGAATGGAGAGAAACTTAAACCAATTCCTCTAAAATAGGGAACAAGACAAGGCTGCCATCTCTCTCCATATCTCTTCAATATCGTACTAGAAGTTCTAGCTAATGCTATAAGACAACAAAAAGAGATCAAGGGGATCCAAATTGGAAAGGAAAAAGTCAAACTGTCTCTATTTGTAGATGATATGATAGTTTACATAAGCGACCCAATAAACTCTACAGCTGATAAACACCTTCAGCAAACTAGCAGGATGCAAGATAAACTCAAAAAATCAGTAGCCTTACTTTTTTCAGATGACAAAGAGACAGAGAAAGAAATCAGAGAAACATCACCCTTTACAATAGCCACAAGCAATAAAGTATCTTGGTGTAACGCTTACCAAACAAGTAAAAAACCTATATAATAAGAATTTTGTGATTCTAAAGAAGGAAATTAAAGAAGATACCAGAAAATGGAAATATCTTCCATACTCTTGGATAGGTAGGATAAATATAGTAAAAATAGCAATCTTGCCAAAAGCAATTTACATATTCAATGCAATCCCACCACCCATTAAAATCCCACCACAATTCTTCAACGACCTTGAAAGGATAATAATCAACATTACATGGAAAAATGAAAGACTCAAGATAGCCAAAACAACCCTATACAATAAAAGATCTTCAGGAGGCATCGCCATTCCTGACTCTAAGCTCTACTACAGAGCTATAGTTCAGAAAACAGCCTGGTATTGGCATAAAAATAGACAGGTAGACCAATGGAATTGAATAGAAAATCCTGATATTAACCCACACACCTATGAACACCTGATTTTCAACAAAACAGCTAAAATCATACAATGGGGCGAGGACAGCATCTTCAACAAATGGTGCTGGCACAATTGGATGAGGGTGTGTGGAAGACTGCAGGTAGACCCATGTCTGTCGCCATGCACAAAACTCAAGTCCAAATGGATCAAAGACCTCAACATCAATCCAGCCACACTGAACCTCTTAGAAGAGAAAGTAGGAGGTACCCTTGAACAAATTGGTATAGGAGACTGCTTCCAGAACATAAGGGGCACAGACACTGAGAGAAACAATTAATAAATCGGACCTCTTCAAACTTAGAAGCAAAGGACACAGTGGACAATATCAAATGGCAGCCCACAGACTGGGAAAAGATTCTCACCAATCGTATATCCAACAAAGGGATAATCTCCAAAATATACAAAGAACTCACGAAAATAGTCAACAAAACACCAAATAATCCTATTAAAAATGTGGTACAGAACTGAAGAAAGAATTCTCAATAGAGGAAATCAAAAATGCTGAAAGACACTCAAGAAAGTGCTCCATGTCCTTAGCTCTCAGGGAAATGCAAATCAAAACAACTTTGAGATACCATCTTACCCCTGCCACAATGGCTAAAATTAGAAACACCAATGTCTACTTATGTTGGAGAGGATGTGGAGAAAGGGGAACACTCCTCCACTGCTGGTGGGAGTGCAAACTCATACAGCCATCTTGGAGATAAGCATGGCAGTTCCTCAGGAAAATGGGAATTAGTTTTCCACAGGACCCGGCAATCCCCCTCTTAGGCATATACCCAAAGGATGCACATCAATGCAACAAAGACATCTGTTCAACTATGTTCATAGCAGCACTATTTGTAATAGCAAGAATCTGGAAGCAACCTAGATGCCCCTCAATTGAAGAATGGTTAATGAAGATGTGGCACATCTACACAATGGAATAGTACTCTGCAGAAAAAAAAAATAATGGTATCTTGAAATTCGCAGGCAAGTGGATGGCACTGGAAGAAACCATCCTGAATGAGGTAACCCAGTCACAAAAAGAGGAACACAGCATGTACTAACTCATATATGGATTTTAGACCTAGATCAAAGGATCACCAGCCTATAATTCACACCACCAGAGTAACTAGGATACAAGGTGTTTTCTAAGAGATTCATATTAAGTCCCTCACAGAACTGGGAAGGTACAAGTGCCCCAGAGCTCGGGGGAAGTGGGTGGGCAGCGAATGTAGAAAGAAGTAAGAGAAAACGAGGGGGGAGAAAGGAAAACATGTGCGACCAAGAATTTTGAGCCTGGTTAGGAAGAGAAGATAGGCGAGAGAGAGAGAGAGACAGAGAGAGACAGAGAGAGAGACAGAGACAGAGAGACAGAGACAGAGACAGTGAGAGAACCTAAAAGAATGAGCCAATAATGGTTGAAGATAAAATTGAACACAAAGAAAGGTCTAGAAATCTACAAGTCTGCTCCCAACTAACAATATGAGCTTCTGTGGAAAGGCTATCATAAAAGCTGTTCCCAGAGAGTGAGATCAACAACTAACTTATCCATGGAACCCTCAACTAATGCCTGTTGGGAACAGGATCAAACACCCATACATACACACTGAGTCGAAGTAGAACCCAGATGCAGATTAAGAGGACAAGACCATACAGCAGAAACACATACAGACAGCTTACCTGATCAAGGAGGAGCTAACAGCCACTCTAGACTGATAGCTGGGAAGTCAGCATGAGACTGACTCAGGCCCTCCGAATATGGGTCTCAGCCAGAAGGACTGAGCAGTCTAAGGGACCTCAGAGAGTGGAGCCAGGATGTATCCCTGGTGCACAAAAGGACTTTGCAAACATATCACCCATGGAGGGATAACTGCCTTAATCTAGAGACAGGAGAGAAGCCCTAGTCCATACTTCACATGAACTGTCAGATCTAAATGACCCCAACTGGATGGCATTCCCCTACATTTGGAATTTGGGTGGAGGGATGGGAGGGGAGGGTGGTTAGAGTGCATGTGAGAGGGCAGAGAGGGTTAAAGGGAGGGAAGGAGGGAGGGAGGGAAGGAAGGAGGGAACGAAGTAGGGAGGGAGGGGGAGGGAACTGGGACTGACTGTAAAATAATAAATTAAATTTAAAAAAGTGCTTTGACTCCAAAATTTAAGTTCAAGGACAAATTACTGGGGAAAAGGATTTCTATTTTTGTTTCCACACAAAATGAGCAGATGTGGATTCTTTCCAGACTAATGTGGTTTGATCATGCCAGACCGCCTGAAACAGAGTATAAGGTGATCCTACATTCAAAACAGCTGGCCAAAGCAGCCTTACAGACTACAGCCAGGAATTCTGAATCTTCTTCGAATTCTCCATGACAGCGCCCCTTACCAGCAGGAAGTAGTTTGTAAAGAATCATGCCTAAATTCCCAAATATTGTCTATTAATGTTTTTTTTTTTCATTTAAATGGACTTTGTTGTATTAAATAAATTTAAAAAAATACTGAAGCCATCTCATGTTGGACAGGATATGAATTCAGGGGAAGCCTCTTCCACTTCTGATGGTAGTTCAAATTTCTTCAGCAATTTAGGAAGTTAAAAATGTGATGGCTTCTATGACAATTTGGAATCAATCTATGTCAAGACAATACAAAACAAGTGTTATGCATTTACCCAAATATTGCTCAATCATACCATGAGGACATTTACTCTATACTGTTCATAGCAGCATAATTCATAATAGCCTAAATGTGGAAACAACATACATGCCCTTATATAGAACAATGGAAAAAGATAATGTGGTACATTTAGAAAATGGTGTGCTACTCTCGTGTAAAACTGATGACTTCATGAAATTTTCAGCCAAATGAATGGAACTACACAAAACCATCTGAGTGATATAACACAGACAAAGAAAGACAAACAAGGTATGTTTTCAATCAATAATATCGTCAATAAGACGATATTAATTGTAAAGCAAAGGATAACTAGCCTTTATTCCATAGCTCAAGGATACTTAAGTAATAAGAAGACCTTTAGAAGGACACATAGAACACTCTGGGAATAGAAATAAGATCTATTGGTGCACTATAATGGTTGGGTGTTGATAAGAGAGAGTGTAGGGCACATGAGAATAGGATGGAATGAGATGGTAGAGACAGGTATGGATGCAATAGAAGAGCAAAGAAAGTGATGTGGATCCAATCTCCAGTGATAATCGATTATGTAACTATCAATTGTTTAATTAAATGATTATATAATTAAAAAAGTGAATGGTGTCACATTATCCAAGGAGAAATACCAGGCTTGTCTCATGCAGGAAGCAATCATCACATACATTAATAATTCAAATTTAATAATAAGATGATCAGGCAATCCTGTATAATGAAAACTATCAGGCTAACATCATCAAATGCAAACAGTTTGCCACAGTTATGAGGAATCAGATGAGGTGGTTGGGACTGCAGTGGCTTTGGCCACAGGACCACATGTGATTCATGAGCAAACAATAGGGAAACAAACTCATTGTATGTTGTGACGTCAAATAAATGGCATTGCCAAGGACACAGCTGTGGATTCCTTCAGACTAATGTGGTTTGATCAAGCCAGGCCCCCTGAAACAGAGTCGCTTGTGATCCAAATTTCAAAACAGCTTGGACAAAGCAGCCTCACAGACTACAACCAGGATTTCTGTGTCTTCTTAGAATTTCCCCATGACAGCGCCCTTTACTAGCAGGAAATAGTTTGGAACGAACAATGCTCAAATTCCCAAATATAGTTTATAAATGTTTGTTTTCATTTAAATGGACTTGGGTATAAATGGGTACTGATAACAGCCAATTCTTTTTAAAGGTTCAACGGGGATTATGATATAGATATAAATACTTTGTTTGGGAACAGATTTTCATTTATTGATACAATTTAAGGTCAATTTTGTAATGTGTATATTTCTCCTTTTGTTCAGGTATTGTGTTTATATGTTTCATTCAGAAATGTATTGTATAATGTAGTACAAATTATAGATTATTACCTATGTCAAAGCTTAGAGTTAAGTTAGCTAGGTTTTCAAGATACACAGAGAAGTATTTGGGATAGTCAGGCATTTTTTCAAACCTTTCAAAGACCTACAGAATATGGCATTCAAAATGGTTTAGGGTTTTCGTGACAGTGAGACATAATTGCTCTTGGCAATACGACCTGCGCCAGAAAGGAAGATGGACATTGAAGAAACTCGTTATGGTGTTTGCATCCAATATGGCAAGACTAGCCATCTGGACAAGATACATCTCTTGCCTGGACTGTTTGACTTTGTGATGTATAAACTGGACATGCAGGACCCACAGAAAAGTGACTGTTGATTCAAGATGGACATTGCTACAGAGTTCCTGCTTCCTGGAAGAGTCTGCCAGACAGTCTGAATGGCACAGAAAAATGCTGACAAACTGCCAATACAAGAAGACAGTTTAAAGTTTCCTGCTTTGCTGAAGAGTCTACCAGACACACTATGGCCTATGGGCTGAAGATGGAAGATTACAGAAGAACTTCAGGTGACTGACAAGGCAAGATGTCTCTGTCATTTCTAGAGTTTATATACTATCCTTCTGTGGTCTTTGGTGGAGTTGAGGACAGTTATGGTTATAGTTTTCCTTAGTTAGGATTAAAAAAAAGTTACATATAGGTCTTTAGACTGACAAAGATAGAATAGATGATGTGATATTTTCTTCAAATCTTGCTAAATGTTAATGTACTAAATATTGTTAACTGTGATTCTTACTTGATAAGTGTTGTGCGATATATTTTGCTACATTAAGGTAAAAAACAAAACCCTTCCTTTTATTTAGACAGAAAAGGGGAGATGATGGGAGATGTTATTATGTATATGTTTCTCATACTGGTTAATGAATAAAGCACTGTTGGCCAATAGGAAAGGAAGATAGGAGAGACAAGGAAACAAGGAGGAAAGAGGAAGTAGGAAGGAGAGTCAAGATGGAGAGTCTGGAGAAACCAGAATGCTGGCCGGCTCCCCGGTAAGAGAAATACATAGATCAGCAGAAATGTGTTAATACTTAAGACGAGCTAGCCAATATGAAACTAGTAACTGGCCAACAGAATTATATCATATACAGAGTCTCTGTGTGTTGATTGGGGCTGGTGCAGCGGGGGACCAGACCAGGTGGCGGGCAGAAAAACTGTACTCTGCCTTGTATATAAGGATTTAAAATTTTCCTCAAAGTGTCTATTTTGTGACATAAGTATATGATTGTTATTTCACCTTTGCTTTGCAAACTTCAACACTTCCAAGTCACTTCTGCTTATTCTGTTCAATATGATAAGATTTTGTCAATGTGATTGTATAAACCAATGATAATTTTACCAGGAGCTTAGAAATCTCACATAGGAGTTCCAATATTTACTTTGGAAACCACAAGAGTTTTCCACATTAGCAAGAATTACAGAAGAAACTCAATGATATTCAATGTTTTATCAATGGATAAAACTATATATATTTTTAGAGAATTTTTTGTAGAAGTAAATTAATGCTGCAATGGGATCCCTACCTCTATTTTATTTCTTCTTCTTCATCTTCTTTTTATTATTATTATTACTATTATTATTATTATTATTATTATTATTATTTTACATGTCAATCCCAGTTCACTCTACCTCCATCCCTCTTATTCTCTCTTACCCCTCACATGCACCCTGACAACCCTCCTGTCCCAGCCCCCCACTCCCATTCCACATGTAGGGCTATGCCATCCAGGTGGAGACATGTAAATCTGTCAAGTTTTTGAGTAGGGACTAGGAAAACTCCAAACCAAGTAACTTAACTATGCTCACAAAGACATAGACAAGAGATAATCGCACTTGACCAGAAATCAAGAGTAAAGCAGGACAATTATATTCACAATACCACTGCCAACAACAAAGCTAAAACAAATAAGCATTAACAATCAATGTTTCTTACTCTCCCTCAACATTAATAGTCTTAACCCCTCTATAAATGACACAGACTAACAGAATGGATACTAAGACAGAATCCATCTTCTGCTGCATACAAGAAACACATCTATGCTTCAGAGATAGACATTACCTCAGGGAAAAGGGCTGGGAAATATAGTCCAATCAAGCAAGCCCAAGAAGCAAGAAGGTGTGGCTATCCTAATATCTAACATGTTAGACTTCAACCAAAATCAATCAAAAGAGATGAAGACGGTAATTACGTATTGATTTTAGGATAAATCCATCAACACAAAGTCTTAATTCTGAACATCTATATCCCAAATACAAAGACACCTGATGGGAGATGCCATTCTGTAAATGTTTCTCATACTGGTTAATGAATAAAGCACAGTTGGCGAATAGGAAAGGAAGATAGGAGGAACTAGGAGACAAGGAGGAAAGAGGAAGTAGTAAGGAGAGTCAAGATGGAAAGTCTGGGGAAACAAGAAGCTGGCCCCTTTCCCCGGTAAGAAGACCACATGGAAATACATAGAAATGGGTTAATATTTAAGACATAGCTAGCCAATAAGAAACTCGCACCTGGCCAATAGCATTGTATCAAATACAGAGTCTCTGTGCATTATTTGGGGCAGGTGCGGCTGTGGGACAAGACCAGGCAGAAAAACCGTACTTCCTACATATGGCGCCCACGTGGCTAGTAAGAACTATCACTTAAAATTTAGTAAAATCTTAAAAAAGGGTTTTAAAAACAAAAGAACAGAGACAAGCAAGGTTTCTTGGTAGCAGCATTTTTCTTGGTTGAACTCTGCCTTGTGAGAGACAAGCAGATATTCGCGAGGCTCCTTTAAGGGAAGGTTCCTGACTCAGCATAAGTGGCAAAAAGCCACATGGATTTTAACAAGCACTACTAACAATTTATTTATTGGTGTGTACAAGAGCCGGCAGCATGCAGACCAAGGAAATGAGAACAGTTCTCAGAGCTGGCAGTAAAATAGCCGTGGCCATCTTTGCTAAACCACGGTTGACACAGCTATGACTTTCATTTAAACAATGTTGTTGTGTACCAGATAAAAGACTCGTGGCCAGAAAAAAAGATAATGATTTACAGTAAAGACAGATTTATATTAAGAAAAACCTCTAAAGTTTTACAGTGTGTTTTAATCTATATGTAGACATGGAAAAATAAAATCATTTTAAAAACACAGAGAACAGTTGGGTGTGGTGGCACACAACTTTAATTCCAGCACTCCAGAGACAGAGGCAAGCAGATCTCTGTGATTTTCAAAGTAAACCTGGTATGCAGAGTAAATTCCAGGACAGATAACTCTTACACAGAAAAACCCTGTCTAAAAAATAAAAAAATAGAAAGTAAAAGAAACGGAGTAATTATAAAGCCACATAAAGATGAAAATCTCAGAGAGTATCTGGTTACTGTATGGTATTATATTGACTGCTGAGGAAACAACTGTTAAAACAAATGCTGCTGAATTAATTCAATTTATATATTTTAAAAATGCTTTGACTTCAAAATTTAAGTCTAAAGACAAGTTACTGGGGAAAAGGATTTCTATTTTTGTTTCCGCAGAAAATGAAAACCTATGAATCCCTTCCAGACTAATGTGGTTTTATCAAGCCAGACCCCCTGAAACAGTGTTCTTGGTGATCCAACATTCAAAACAGCTTGAACAAGGCAGCCTTGCAGACTACAGCCAGGATTTCTGCATCCTCTGAGGATGCCCATGACAGCGTCCCCTGTAAACAGGATGTAGTATGGAAAGAATGATGCCAAAATTCCCAAATATTGTTTATAAATGTTTGTTTTCATTTGGTTATAAATGGTTAATGATCACAGCCAATTCTTTTTAAAGGTAAAAAGGGGATTATGGTATAGATATGAATACTTTGTTTTGGAATGGATTTTCATTTATTGATTACTTTGATTTGGAATGTATTTTCATTTATTGATACAATTTAAGGTCAGTTTTGTGATGTGTATATTTGTCCTATTGTTTAGGTATTGTGTTTATTTAGCTCATTTAGAAATGTAATGTATAATGTAGTACAGATTATAGATAATTACCTATGATAGTCAAACTTAGAGTTTAATTAGGTTTTTAAAGATACACAGAGATGTATTTAAGATAGAGAGGAATTCCTCAAATCGTTCAAAGACCTACAGAATATGGCATTTAAAATGGTTTAGGGGTTTTGTTGACAATGAGACACAACTGCTCCTGGCAACACCACCTGCATCAGAAATGAAGATGAACATTAAAGAAACAGGTTATGGGGTTTGCCTCCAATATAGCAAGACTACCCATTTGGACAAGATACTAGTCTTGTCTGGACTGTTTGACTTTGTGCTATATAAACTGGACACACAAAATTGATTGCTGATTCAAGATAGACATTGCTACAGGGTTCCTGCTTCAGTAAAGAGTCTGCCGAACAGTCTGCAGGACACAAAGAAAAGTGACTGACAAAATGCCAACACAAGAAGACAGTTTAAAGTTTCCTGCTTTTTTGAAGAGTCTGCTAGACACACTATGGCCTATGGGCTGAAGATGGAAGATTACAGAAGAACTTCAGGTGACTGACAAGGGGAGATGTCTCTGTCATTTCTAGAGTTTATTTACTATCCTTCTGTGGTTTTTGAAGGAGTTGAGGACAGATAGTTATGGTTATAGTTTTCCTTAAGTAAGCTTCAAGATAAGTTACATATAGGACTTTAGACTCACAAATATAGGATAGATGATTGAATAGTTTCTTTTAATCTTGCTAAATGTTAATGTGCTAAATATTGTTAACTGTGATTCTTATTTTATAACTGTTGTGTGATACATTTTTCTATGTTAAATTTAAAGCCCTTCTTTTTATTTTTAGACAGAAAAAGGAGATGATGGGAGATGCCATTCTGTATATGTTTCTCTTACTGTTTAATGAATAAAGCACTGTTGGCCAATAGGAAAGGAAGATAGGAGGGGCTAGGAGATAAGGAGGAAAGAGGAAGTAGGAAGCAGAGTCAAGATGGAGAGTCTGGGGAAACGAGAAGCTGGCCCCTTTCCCCGGTAAGAAGACCATGTGGAAATACATAGAAATGGGTTAATACTTAAGACAGAGCTAGCCAACAAGAAACTAGTACCGGGCCAACAGAATTATATCTAATACAGAGTCTCAGTGTGTTAATTGGGGCTGGCGTGGCGGCGGGACAAGACCAGGTGGCTGGTGGAAAACCATACACCTTACAGACACCAACATTCATAAAAGAAACACTACTAAAACTGAAACCTCACATAAAACCTCATACACTTATAGTGGGAGATTTCAACCCACTACTCTCAACACTAGACAGGACCACCAGTCAGACACCAACAAAGAAACAAAAGAAGTAACAGAAGATATGTCTCCATAGGGATTAACAGACATCTATAGAATATTCCATCCAAACACAAAAGAATATACTTCTCTTCACCACATGGAACATTCTCTAAAATTAACCACATCCTAGGTGGCATAACTTCACAGATAAAACAGATAAAAAGTAACTGGAATAGTACCCCGTATCTTATCAGACCACCATGTTTTATAATTGAAATTCAAAAACAACACAAATCACAGAACACCTGCAAACTCATGGAAACAGAACAATGTGCAATTGCACCATACCTATGTCAAAGTAGAAATAAAGAAAGAAATTAAGGATTTCCTAAAATTCAACCAGAATGAGGACATAACATACCTGAAATGATGGGACACCTTTAAAACAGTGTTATGAGGGGAGTTCATTGCACTAAGTGCCCATATGAAGAAAACAAAGGATAGTCACACTAGAGCATTAACAACACAACTGAAAGCCTTAGAACAAAAACAGGCAAACTCACCACTGAGGAGTACATACCAGGAAATAATTAATTTGAGGGCTGAAATCAATAATATAGAAATGAGGAAAACAATACAAAAATAAAAAGATCAATACAACAAAGAGTTGGTTTTTCAAGAAATTAAACAAGATAGACTAGACAAACCTTTATCCACTTTTATGTTCTCTCTCTCTCTGTCTCTGTCTCTCTCTCTCTCTCTTTCCTATTTTCCATTCCTAACCAGGCTCAATCCTCCTGGTCGCACATGCCTTCCTCTCCTCCCTCTCATTTTCTCCTACTTCTCTCTCCATTAGCTGTCTTCCCCCACTTTACCTGAGGTCTGGGGGACTTGTCCCTTCCCAGTTCTGTGAGGGACTTTATATGAATCTCTTAGAATACAACTTGTATCCTAGTTCCTCTGGTGATGTGAATTATAGGCTGGTGATCATTTGATCTAGTTCTAAAATCCATATATGAGTAAGTACATACTGTGTTTCTCTTTTTGTGACTGGGTTACCTCATTCAGGATGGTTTCTTCAAGTGCCATCCACTTGCCTGTGAATTTCAAGATACCATTGTTTTTTTCTGCAGAGTAGTATTCCATTGTGTAGATGTGCCACATCTTCATTAACCATTCTTCAATTGAAGGGCATCTAGGTTGTTTCCAGGTTCTTGCTATTACAAATAGTGCTGCTATGAACATAGTTGAACAGATGTCTTTGTTGCATTGATGTGAATCCTTTGGGTATATGCCTAAGAGGGGGATTGCCGTCTCCTGTGGTAAACTAATTCCCATTTTCCTGAGGAACCGCCATACTGATCTCCAAAATGGCTGTATGAGTTTGCACTCCCACCAGCAGTGGAGGAGTGTTCCACTTTCTCCACATCCTCTCCAACATAAGTCATCACTGGTGTTTCTAATTTTAGCCATTGTGGCAGGGGTAAGATGGTATCTCAAAGTTGTTCTGATTTGCATTTCCCTGATAGCTATGGATGTGGAGCATTTTCTTTCAGCCTTTTTGATTTCCTCCATTGAGAATTCTTTCTTCAGTTCTGTACCCCATTTTTTAATAGGGTTATTTGGTGTTTTGTTGACTAGTTTCTTGAGTTCTTTGTATATTTTGGAGATCAGCCCTTTGTCGGATATAGGATTAGTGAAAATCTTTTCCCAGTCAGTGGGCTGCCGTTTGGTCTTGTCAACTGTGTCCTTTGCCTTACAGAAGCTTCTAAGTTTGAAGAGGTCCCATTTATTAGCCAATATTGGTTTGAAGATAAAGTTGAACACAAAGAAAGGTCGAGGGAACTACAAGACTGCTCCCAACTAACAATCTCAGCTTCCGTGGAAAGGCTATTATAAATGCCCTTCCCGGAGAGTGAGATCAACAACTAACTTCTCCATGGAGTCCTCAATTAATGCCTGTTGAAAACAGGAGCAAACACCCATACATTGACAGATGTGGTTCTCTATATCATCCTTAAGGAGTATAAAAAATTCTTTGTGTGGAGATAGCTCTACAGTTAAAAAGCATGCAACACAAAAAAAAAAAAAAAAAAAAAAAAAAAACAGAGTTTGAAGTTGAATCATTTGTCCACGATCTACTTAGTGTACATGATAGATAACACCAAAACAAGTTCAAGATATAGAGTTAAGTGGAAAGTAACGATAGCACTTTTAATAAGCCCTTAGGTTACTGCAGACACCACGTCTAAAAAGGTGAGGTAGAAAAACCTGAGCAAGATTTATGGTATCAAACTTGCATATATACAAACATACATGGGTAGGAGCAACAATACAGAAATGGAATATATTAGCATGCATATGAAATAAAGGAAAAAGAACTACATAATATTTAGGCCAGAAGTTTATGTATCAGTCCATTTTCTTCTCGCATTTCTCAGATTTTAGCCATACAATTGCTCCCTGTAGCTAGGTTCGGTTGAATTCTGTCTTCTCCAATATGCATTAAGCAACTTTTGGTCACCAACAATCATTACCATTGCCAATATGTGAAATTATGGAATTTCCAGCTCAAAAACTACACAGAGTTGAAATTTCTTTTACAGATAACCGTTTGTGAAAGGCCACCTGATTCAATGTCTCCTACATTCCTAAGAACAACTCCAATTGCACAATACTGGAACAGCACTGCCCATCCTCCAGTCAACAATGTAAAACAAGATATGTTAACTAAACTCCCACAATCATTAGACATATACAAAAAAATACTTGTCAATATGAACAAAGTGGAACACCAGCTTGCCAAAATTGAAAAATTCCTGTCTGCTAAGAATCCTCCTGGCAATTTAAAGACTGGGAGAAGTGGAACTTGATATTTCCAGTAGTTACTCAAAGTAGAAAAAAACAATAAAGTTCCTGACTGAATTCATCGGATTTACTTTCTTGCAAAGGTATTTAATTAAAAGAACCTGCGACCGGCAAGATAATCTTGACACCACACAAATACTTATCTTTAAAGGATCTATTACTTGTATTTCCTAAGAGATATTTCATGGGGGAAACTATACTTTACAATCAAAATAGTCACATACAAAATTATGTATTTCACCGTCGGATATATTTTATTGCTGTGATATAAACATCATGAAAACAGTCATTGAAATGTTTTGTCTAATAATTACATAAAACCACAAATCTGTCTAAAGTGAGAGTGAATGCATGGATCTGTTTACTGTTATGGACACAAGTGTTTGTACTACTGAATGTATATACCTGTCATCGATCACCCTGAAATGTTTTTGTTTTCTGAATTGAGGTATTAATATATGTTTTTTGTCTTGAAATTAGCAAGGCAAATCTTTAAAAATGATCTTCTGTTCTCTTTTGAATACAACTGCATTCACTTAAAATCCTCACTCAACTAAATATTTTTTTCATTTAAGATGTGTGCAATTCATCTTTATAGTACAAGCATATTATAAAACATGAAATATATTTTAAAATTTACCAAGCTCATATTGACAGCACTCAAATATAGAAATGATGTGTTTTAAAGAATGTTTCTTAAATTAGGAAAAAATATTCCAATTTTAGTTTGCTTTCTTGTGATAATTGTCATATGATAAATACTCCGTGTTCTTCTAGGCCTTTTCTACTATTTATAATTCTATTCTCACATTGCCATGGAAAGATATCGTGGTAAATAAGGATCAGGATAATGAAATAGGCCAAATAGATGTTTATTCAGGGAGAAATAACTTACAACCTAGACAGATGAACACCAGGAAATTCAACCCGATCCTCTCCTGTCCGAGTCACACCAGAAAGAGGGCGCCTTTCTTGGCCCCCTCTGACCTCCTTCCACAGGTCACTTCCGCCCATGGCTCCACCCCCAATGGGCGTGGTCAGTGCCACAGAACTATCTCCCTACAGGAAGATACTACAAAGGTGAAAGAAACATGGTGTGTTGTCTTGTTTTTTGGGAAAGAGAAAATATACACACCATGATGTTTATGAAATTGCAGCTATGTGATAGTGAGAGTGTGCATTTTCCTTAAGTGTAGTCATTCCCCACTGTAATTCCCTACCCAGCCACCGTGCAGAGTCACGAAGTATCTGATACTGTTTCTGCATTGTTTTTCAGCATGTCACTTTCAATTTTTCAGTGTTTCTGTAGTTTAAAAATCTTCTGTTTTAAGTCATTCCTGGGAAGTCCTCCACAAACCAATCTACATCTTGAAAGAAAAAAAAGAAAGATGGATACTTTATTGATAACATATTTGATAGATGTGTTTACTGTCTTGCTTTTCCCAGAATCTTTCTAATGGATCCATCCTCAGTCATTGTCTCTTCGTTCCATCTGAAACCCAGTGAGGCAGCCAACAGAGCTCATGTGCCTTCATGAAAGCCAGGATTTCTAGGCAATAATAAGCCCTGATATCAATAGGCTGTATATACATCCAAGACAGAGAAATAATAATACACTTCCAAGCAATCTGTGTAAGGGAAAAACCCTAGGCAATAGTCTTCTCCAACTGGTGATGTATATCTGCTGCAGATACTCACTCTGGTTGCTGTCTGCTTTCCAAAGAAAGAAAGTGCAACCAATCAACCATGAACATGTTCTTAATCCTCCTGGGAAGCATAGTATTTGTCATTATCCCTTCAGTACTGTATTCACTATTTCAAGTTAGCGTATCTCTTAGAATTGCCTGTCACATAGTAGCCTAGTGTGCAACTGACTATCTTTTTAAAACTTCAATTAAAGTAGACAGTATCTCTGAGAAGAAACCTGAGTGAATCTTACCCTCCTCACAGAGCCCTGACATTATATGTCTGTCCCCCATACACTTCACAAGCTTTCATTGCTCAATCCTATCATTACTTGCAGGCAGTTAAGAAACAGACACTACTAACAATAATATGGTTGCTTTCCACCATTCTTCATCATCAACACAGGAGGACGAGCCAGCTCAAAGTGCAATTTCCCCACCATCTGCATCTCATGTTTTCTTCTCTGGTGACTACTCATTGAAATTCTAGATTCCTGGTGCTGGTTTAAAATGATAAGTGAATTTACTTTATAATAGAGTTTATGATGTGTGTCAGGGCTGTTACTGAATTTCATAGGACAAGAAGATAGTTCACAATGAAACAATTGCTTTTTTTCAAATCTTTGTCACTTTGTGCCTGCATGGGACATCTAGGTGGCCAATTCCTTAACTCATAATTGTTACATTTACCTCTGCCAGAAACCACTTACTGTAATGTTATTTAAATGTTCTATTCATTAATATGGTTGATGATGTTTAGAATTTCGCAAAAATGTATGCTTTATTTCCACTGTCCATGTTTTATACATCCTCCATACCAAACCTACTCTCCAGGCCACTATGATTTTTTTTTACTCTAGTCACTTGATTTCTGATATCATGTAGAGGATTGTCCTCCACTGTGACAGGAAATGACTGAACCACTTTCAAAATGAGGGACATAAAGAGTCCTTCCAAGGACGTTCCCAACTGTAAATGTTTCACTTACTTGAAGGGATAAGAAATATTTCTCTTCTCTATCAACCTCTGCTTGCTTACACTTTCCAATAAAACTCTTATTTACATTATTTCCGTCTTGATCTTTTAACAATACTTCCTATCAGAACTTTTTTCTCTCTTTTGTTTTGTGTTTCTATCTGAACTCATTTCTTTTCTCATTTTCCACCTTCCCTCTTTCATTTATATAACTGCCATACAAGGTTACCGTAAGACAACAATACCCCATTACTAATGCAGTGCGTGTAATCACTGCAATCAATACGACAGAGAAAGCACATCATGTAGCGCATGTATGTATATCATTGTTTGAAGTGGGATATATGTAACTTGTCTATATTTCAATATTGCCCGATGTAAAAGTCCATCATGAATCGTAGAACATAGTTTGAATGTGTTAATATTTGACTACAACATAGACATGATCTCCTGGATAACTGTGAGGATGAAGGTTGGAAAATCAATACAACCATCATTTTTAAGTTTTTGTAAACCTACATGTTCATATAGCATGACTGTGTTCTAGATAAGGACTAGAGTTTAGAGTGCCCGTGAGGTTGCAAAGGAATGTTCATTTTACTTTTAGTACATAGAGAGGGAGAAAACATTAATAGTACATTACTAGCTCAGGTTGCCAAATTCATAATATGTAGAAGAGTAAATGTACTACTAGCCCTCTCTAACTTTAATGGAGAATTGAGTAATCATCTATGTTGGAAGCCTCATAAAGATACATTCATTAACAAGAACACAGGCAAAACCAGTATACAGTGCATGCACGATCATATATTACATACATCAAAACCAATCATATATGTCATGCATACATTTGTCTAAGAGAAAAAAGAACGTTGATTAAGAATGACATGGACATCTCACAAATTAATTGATTATATACTGTTGTCCTAATGAAATTATAGTTTTCAGCATAAAAAGCCTCTATGTATTCTGGTTACTATCTTAATATTTCAACAACCAAGAAAATTGTTAAGATTACCTTTTATGATTCTTTCCTAACATCTGAAGAAGTGGACATTATAATTTGATAAGATAACCAACTTGAATATATAAAAGTGTAATTTTCTCTCATATCGTGATAACTCTTTTCAAATATATATAAATGAACTCTGAAGCAATAAGTATCACAATTCTTTGTATTTCATGGTGAGAATCTTTATGAGCAGAGATCTCCTTTTAGGCATATGATGTGGATTGAATCCAAGAAAACAGGAAGAGCTTATATGCATTGTTGTTTTTTATCTCTCAATTACAGCTCACTAAAATCTTCTCTTCATCACGGAACAAATTTTAGTATATTTCTAGTCATGGTATTTATAATTATGAGTCCTTTTTTGGCAAAATATTCTGTGATCACACAAAGAAAATTGGTTTGCATTGGAGCTAATTTTATTCTAGACAGGGACTATGCTTCAGAAAATCCATTCCATTTGCATTAACAAGCATTCAATTTCTCACATAAAGAGGAATCCAAGCATCAAATGTTCAGGAAAAAGACAGTGTAATTTAGTTTGTAGTATATATTGGACAGCATATGTAGTACAAAGTCTCTTTGAGTATTTAATGTAAACTAATACAGGTCTAAGGTGAAATTTCAGTACAAGTACAAAATTACAGAATGGGAAAAAATTTTGCCCAGGACAGTGTAGCAATCACAATAGTCATCTTCCATTGTTTGGGAAAGATATCTGTACTTCATAAGAACAGATGGATAATTCCATTGGATGAAAACTGTGTGGAAAGGAACTCATCAGTTAATGAACCTCAAGAACCTGCCTGTCAGAACGAGATAGGATATATAGCCAGGAACAGAGGGATTCCTCTTGTTCTGGTTTATAATATATAGAATAGTCATTTACATTCAATACCAAAAAATTCCACTTCTGAGGAAGTACCCTACACAGGGATAGAAGTGAGGGAGCAATAGCTGCCTCTTTTGTTAAAAACATAATTACCAAATAAAAGTATAAATGTATCAGTTATCCTGAGATAAATATGACAAGCGGCAAGAAATTTATATGTGTGTGGGTATTTGTGAGGATGTCCGTTGTTTTACCTGAAGAATGAGCATGTTGTTTGAGTGTGGGATGTATATCTGTTTGTTTCTGTGTTTGTGGCTAGAAAAAGTGTTCACATACCTTCGTCCTCCACTGATTTCTACATTGCACAACATGTGACTAATTGCCATTTAGAACACAGCATGAATAGAATTCTTGGTCCTTTAAAGGAAAAGAGTCGAGGAAGTCAGAAGCCCCAGATTGACCGTCCTCTCAAAAGATAGGAGTATTTTAACTTCTAAAATGTCAATAACTTCCTATCATATTAGCCTTAAGAATAAATGTGGAACAGGGTACACAATTGCAATCCACAAACCGAGTGATATCATTGGAGGAATTAAAAATTACACTCACTCACACACACACACACACACACACACACAGAGAGAGAGAGAGAGAGAGAGAGAGAGAGAGAGAGGTATCATGAGTGTTTGAAGTTATGTTGGCCTGTGTAGTTGTGCTACCTGGGGACGAAATGTGGATTTTTAGTAATTGGCTATAAAACAGATGAGATTCTTAAAGAACATATTATCAGTCATATTTGAAGGGACTATTAAGTGGCATAGTTCTCTTTGGATAATGTATAATCTTAAGGTGACTAATAAATACAATCACTCATGTCACCTAGTCATGCAATAGCTGAAGAAGACATAGTACAGTTTTGGAATTTGGAATGCAAGAGTCACTAGAATAAAACTCATGTTTATCTGAGAGGATTGCCAATGTTCATAGATGACCTACCCAGGTTGTGTCTGATGCATGTCCTGGCCTCAAAAATTTTAAACTAGACTGGTTATCTCATAGACTCATAGGTATGCAAATGAGGATAAGTTTTCCACTTCAGGTACATTTTAGGCCATTGCTTAAATGAAGCTATTGTTGATGAAATATGTTTTTCTTTACTCTAATATCAGTCATAATTGTCCATGTGTATTCATCCGGGGTGTTACATGATCAGTAATAACACTTTAGAGTGTGCCTTGTAGGTCAATTTTAAAAATGCTGTCAAAAATACAGATGTAGGTGCCACCATACTCTCCAAGTCAGGATTTTGTTCTTACCTATTAAGAGGGTTGGTATCTAAATCCTGGTCAAGCATCAAAGGTTTTATTTTTAAGGTTTCAGGACCCTGTTCCGCCTCAGAATTCTGCTCAAGCAGTCTGAGTCAGTACAATAATGGTGTCCTAGTGATCAGTCTGGGGTCCATGAGCTCTGCCTTCTTTAGCTCAGCTGTTTCTGTGAGTGTCTGTAGCCTGGTCTTGACCCCTCTTTTATCACTCCTTCCTCTCTGTGCCTAGACATCAGGATTTTGGCTCATGGTTTAACTATGTACTTCTGTTTTTATTTATTTTTCATCAACTAAGAGATGAAAGCTCTGTAATGTCATATAAATTAACTATCAATCTCATTACCCAGAAAGCACATTAAATGTAGCCTCTACACTCGTGTTCAGCTGTTAGTAGAGATAATATGTGGAGAGTAAGTTTTCTCTTCAAAGCTATATTGAATCCCTCTATTATGGAATCTCTGTTTGTTCTCATCTCTTTGTCCCTGAAACATTCTTCCTGGCCCCACATGTTTTACGCTCCTCCCCTTCTCTTTCTCCCAAATCCATCTCCACTACTGTCCCCCACTACCAATATACTCAGGAGTCCTTGTCCCATTCCCATTTTGTGAGTGATCTGGCATGAATCTCTTAAGTTCTTACATGTATCACTCTGGCGGTGTGCTTTATAGGCTGGTGATCCTTTGCTCTAAGTCTAAAATCCATGTATGAGTGAGTACATCCAAGGTTGCTCTTTGTGTGCCTGCATTAAATCACTCATAATAGTTTATTCACGTTCCATTCATTGGAGATCGATTTCAAGATTCCTTTTTTCCCCCCAATATTAGTGTTCCATGGCGAAATGTGCCACAACTTCTTTATTCATTCTTCGGGTGAGGGGCATCTGGGTTGCCTTCAGGTTCTATATTATAAATAATGCTGCTGTGAATATACTTAAAGAGAGGTCTTGGTTTTATGGATGTGGATCAATTGTGTATATGCCTAAGAATAGCTGGGTCCTGGTGTAGACTATTTCCCATATTCTGAGGAATTACTATAAGATCTCACAAATGGCTGTACGAAATTGGGATGGAGATGTCTCCTGAACTTCCTTTGTTTTCAGTCTCGTTTTGGCTCTCCTGGGTATTTTAAGGTTGAGTGTTATTCTGTCAAGGTCGATGATTATTTGTGATGGAATTTTGGTGGGAATTGCATTGAATCTGTAGATTCCTTTGGCAAGATTGCCAATTTTACTATGTTTATCCTACCTCCTCAAGAATATGGGAGATATTTCCATTTACTGGTATCTTCTTTGGTTTATTCTTTACAGACACAATGTTCTTTCTATATAAATCTTTCACATATTTGGTATGTTTTAGCACGAGATATTTTATGTTGTTTATGGCTTTCAGCACCTTAATCATCAATATATAGGAGGGCTATTTTTTTAGTTTATCTTGTCTCATGCTAATTTGCTAAAGTTGTTTATCAGCTATTGGATTTCCTTAGTAGGGTACATTGGGTTACTTATGTAAAGTTTCTTACCATATGCAAATAGTGAAGGTTGACTAATTCAATTCCATTTTTTTACACTTGATCCCTTTTGTTCTTCTGATCCTTTAGCTAGAATGTCAAGGACATTATTGAAGATTATATCCATATATATATATATATATATATATATATATAATTTTCATCATTTTGTGACTGGGTTAAGTCCCTTAGAATGGTATCTTGAAGTTTCATTCATTTGCCTGCAAATTTCAAGATTTCATTTTTCTTCTGTTGAATACTATTCCATTGTGTAAATGGACCACATTTTACTTATCCTTTCTGCCAAAAAACTAAGATAAAGAACAGAGAATCTATATTGAGAGAAGTGAAAGTATAAAACACGAGTAACATAAAAAAACACAACAAAGTTACATGTGATTTCTTCATGGAAACTCTGAAGTCCAGAAGATACTGGATAGAGTCCATGCATGCCAGCTCAGGCTACTATACTCAACAAAGCTTTCAATAATTATAGACTGAGAAAACAAGATGTTTAATGACATACATATCCACAAACCCAGCCTTAATGAAATTTCTGGAAGGAAAACTGCAAGGCAAGAAAATTAACTATGTTCACAATTAAGTAAGCAGTAGATAATCCCATTTTTCCAGAACTTCAAAAATGGGAATGCATGAATATTTATAATACCACTCTCCACAGCAAATCTAAAACAAGCAATAACAAAAAAATGCCCTTACTTTCCTTCTTTTTTGTTTGTATAGAATATTCTGTATACGTCTGATAAAGAGAAATGGGGCATAACATCAGTTAGTTATTTTTTTCTTCTTTTAAATTTCTACCTGGTGTACCTGTCTCCTGGTGAAAGTGGAGTGTTGAAGTCTCCCACTAGGAATTTGTGAGATGAATGTGAGCTCAGGGGTTAATATCATTTTTTTAATATTGTTGCTTCTATATTTAAGTATAAATTTTCAAAATTGAGATTTTTGTAGTGATGGGTTTATATTGTGATTAATATTAAATGATCTTCTTCTCTTTTGATTGATTTTGGATAGAGCTCTGTCTTGTTACATATTAGGATAGTTACATATCCTTACTTCTTTTTTTATTTATTTTATATAATCAAGTCCGTTTAAATGAAAACAAACATTTATAGACAATATTTGGGAATTTGGGTGTTGTTATTTCCAAACTACTTCCTGATGGTAAGGGGCACTGTCATGGGGGTTAGAAGATGCAGAAATCCTGGCTGTAATCTTTAAGGCTTCTTTCTCCAGCTGTTTTGAATGTAGGATCACCTTGTACACTATTTCAGACAGTCTGGCTTGATCAAACCACATTAGTCTGGAAGGAATCCACATCTTTTCATTTTCTGTGGAAACAAAAATAGAAATCCTTTTCCCCAGTAACTTGTACTTCAACTTAAATTTTGGAGTCAAAGCATTTTTTAAATTTAATTTATTATTTTACATGTCAATTCCAGTTCCCACTCCCTCCCTCCATCCCTCACTTTTACCCTCTCTGCCCTCTCACATACACCATAACCACCCTCTGCTCCCATCCCCCCACCCCAATTCCATATATAGGGCAATGCCATCCAGTTGGGGTCATGTAGATCTGACAGGTCATATCAACTAGGGACTAGGGCTTCTCTCCTGTCTCTAGGTTAAGGCAGTTATCCCTCCATGGGGGATATGTTCACAAGGTCCTTTTGTGTACCAGGAATACATCCTGGTTCCACTATCTGAGGTCCCTTGGACTGCTCAGTCCTTCTGGCTGAGATCCATATTCAGGGGGGCCTCAGTCAGTCCCATGCTGGCTTCCCAGCTATCAGTCTGGGGGCCCGTTAGCTCCTCCTTGTTCAGGTAAGTTGTCTGTATGTGTTTCTGCCACATGATCTTGTCCTGTCCATCTGCATCTGGGTTCTACTTCGACTCAGTGTTTATGTATGCATGTTTCATCCTGCTTCCAACAGGCATTAGTTGAGGGCTCCATGGAGAAGTTAGTTGTTGATCTCACTCTCCAGGAAGGGCATTTTAGATAGCCTTTCCACGGATGTTCAAATTGCTAGTTGGCAGCAGTCTTGTAGTTCTCTAAACCTTTCTTTGTGTTCAATTTTATCTTCAAACCAATATTGGCTCCCTCTTTTATGTTCTCTGGTAGTGAAATAGTCTCTCTGTGGCACTGACCATGCCCATTGGGGGTGGAGCCATGGGCAGAAGTGACCTGTGGAAGGAGGTCAGAGAGACAGCCAGAAAAAGCTTTCTTGCTGGCCTGACTCAGACAGGAGAGCATCTCATTGAATTTCCTGGTGTTCATCTGTCTAGGTTGTAAATTATTTCTCCATGAATAAACATCTATTCAGCCTATTTGTTTATCCTGACCCTTATTTAAATGTGATATCTGGTGTCAGAAGCAGGATTAGGATTTTCATTGGACTTGGGTTTCACCCAGGCAGCAGATACTACTCCCCTCCCCAATGTGCAGTGTTTAACTCACCACAGCTTTGGGACATTTGCCTCTTCCTTACGGCAAAGGAGATCTTTGCTGCCAAAGCGGACCTGAGAAGGTACACACAGCTTCTCATTTTTTGCCCATTTCTGCATGGCACTTTGCATTCGCTCAGAGCTGCTGGGCACCCACCCTTCTTGCGCGTTTTTCGCTCTTAGTCTTGTGTTCCAGTAATTCCACAAGTCTCCTTTTAACAAAATTTTGCTTGCCATAGTTTGTTAAGTGCTATTCTACATGGACCGGATCATCTGCTGCTGGACAATATTTGGCGGTACACTGCCAGGCAGAACCGGGGTCAGATGGGCCTCGGCAGCTAGGGGCTATTTGGTGGCACACCTCCAGGCGTAACTATCACAAACTGAGATCTACAACTAAAAGCATCAAAGTTCCAGGACAGCAGAATTACACCTAAGGTAATTGTAACATCCTTTGCAATTTAAGCTGATATAATATCTGAGATCAATTGTTCCATAACGATGGCAGATAATTTTACAATGCAGGACTTTAGGAATTATTTTCTTCATATATAGAAGGGATTTTAGCAGAAGAAACTTATGACTGGACCAATATGTACTTTTATTTTGTAATAGCAATGGGTTTCATCATTAACATGATATTCTTAAAGAAATGGTTTGAGATTACAGCAAACAATGAGGAACTTGTACAAACCATAGGAAACTTAGTAACAAGGATTCAAAACATTGAAAATGATAGAATTGAAAGCATAAAATGTATAGAAAGAAAGGTTCAGAATATTGAAGATGGCATTGGCGAGCTGACAGGTAGAACTTGTTTCATGTCAGATAGCTCAATAACCAGAACAGAAACAATGCAATGCAGTAACACACTAGCAGAAACAGCTCGTTCCTGGTCGGAGGAATCTACTAATAAGTTGGAAAAACTGGAACATCAGATAGAAAGACTAGATGATAGGATCTCTTCCATGTCTGAGGATAATGGAAAGCTAGCAGATAGAACATTGTTTCTGGAAGGCAGTTTACATGCCATTCAGATAATATCTAGAAATGAGAAGATTAAAAACATGGATTCATTTGTAATTGGAGAAAGTAAGAAACTGACTGATGCAATGAAGTCTCTAGAAAGTTATTTGATTCACAAAGTTCAGACATTCAAAGAAACGATGGTGAATAGATTTCAGGCTTTAGAAGACCTTCAGTCTGATACATCAGAAGAAGATCTATAGGTAAGAGGGCATGAAAAAGATTTAAAATTTTCCACACCATTTAGGGTCAGTGGAGATTTCCCTGTATCTGTTAATGAAAAACCAGCAACGAAAAAAAAAAAAAAAAAAAACAAAAAACAAAAACAAAAACAAAAAAAAAAAAAACTCAAAAGGTGTCTTTGCATATAAGTGGGAACCAATACATATGAAAGATTTAAAAGGTGTAAAGGAAGCATGCACTCTCTTATGGCATGCACTCACCTTGTGTGAAAAAATTAGTAGAATCATGGGAATGGAATAACAAGATAACTCCTAAGGATTGGGATCAATTAATATCAGCTGTCCTTGAAAATCCTCTCAATTAGAATGGAGGGCTTTATGGAGAGAGGAAGCAAAAGCTCTTGAACTTCAGGGCTTAAAGAAAGTTTATAAAGCTCCCCAAGATAAAACTCTTGGTGAGGGTCTCTATGCTGACCCAGAAACCAAAGCTGCCTATGATGAACATATCTTGTCTCTATGCAGTACAGCAGCTTTTAATGCTTGGGATAAGGTTAATGAATTAGGAGAGAGGATAGAACCCTATACCAAGATAAGGCAAGGACCTAGAGAACGCTTTAGTGTCTTTGTAGAAATATTATCTAGGGCAGTACAATTAGAGATAGCAGACATAGATGCTAGGCGGATACTGATAGAATCTTTGGCCTATGAGAATGTAAATCCTCAATGCAAACAGGAGCTTTGGCCTTTAAAAATGCGATCAGCACCCTTGGATGAATGGGCCCTATATACAGGCAACATTGAGTATAATGACAATAAGGCTGAAGCATGGGTAGGAGAAGCCATATCTAAAGGTCAGAGAAGACATCAAGATAACAGAGTTCCTTACTATGGTGACTTAGCAGCTTAGGTAGGAGAAGCCATCTTCAAAGGTTTGAAGAGACATCAACATGTCAGATGTTATAACCGTGGTAAGATAGGACATCTAAAAAGAAATTGTAGGCAAAGCTTCCCTAGAAATAACACTCCCAGGTATGAATCAAACAGAAGGCCTCAGCATCCTGGGTTAGGTAGAAGGTATGGCAAAGGCAGACACTGGACAAATAAGTGTAGATTGAACAGAGACAAGCAAGGAAACCCTTTACCATCGGGATACTCCTTAGGGGGCCTCTCGAAGGCCCCCACATCACAGGTGGTTCGAACATTCCCAGTCACAGTGGAAGACAATCTCCCACAGGACAATTAGAAAATTCTGTGCCTATTATAAAAACTCATATCGCTCTGGATGACAAACTAGTGACAGAAGTTGAATCAAACATGACAGAAGGAAATGAAAAACGTATATTTTTGCAAACTGCTATAAATAGTCATAGGCCTAGGTTGATAGTTAACATGAATAGTAGACTGTTTGACAGTCTCCTGGACACAGGGGTGGATGTAATCTATATCCACCCCTAATAAATATAATTTATCATATCTAATAAATCTTGGCCTCGAAGATGGCGCCTGCATGAGAGAAATGTTCAATTCTTAGGGATTGGAACCCTGTCTCAGGTAAAACAAAGCACAAGATGGATTGAATGTATAGGATCAGAAGGACACAGAGGAAGGTTGAGACCATATGTGGCTGATGTAGTGATAAATTTATGGGGTCGAGACCTATTATAGCAATGGAATACACAGATTAACATAGGAACGATAAACGACCTCGTGATAATTAAAAACTATTATTAAGTACTATACAAGACAGATACCAAATATCCAGGTGGTACAAAAACAGAATACAAGTGCTGAACAAACAGAGGAACCAAAAGCCCTACCTTTAAAATGGCTAACAGAGGAACCTGTCTGGATAGGACAATGGCCTATGACCTCTGAGAAGTTAGAAGCTTTACAAAGCCTGGTTCAGGAACAGCTAAATGCTGGACATATTGAGGAATCAACCAGCCTTGGAATTCTCCTGTATTTGTGATCAAAAAGAAATATGGTAAATGGAGAATGCTTACAGACATGAGAGCCATCAATAAAGTTATCCAGCCAATGGGCTCTCTACAGCCTGGAATGCCCTTGCCTTCTTTGATACCCAAAGAATGGCCTATTATAGTTATTGATTTAAAGGATTGCTTCTTCACTATACCTTTACAAGAACAAGACAAAGAGAAATTTGCCTTCACAGTACCTAATTACAATAATTCTCAACCAGGGAAGAGATATCAATGGAAGGTTTTGCCACAGGGAATGCTAAATAGCCCCACCCTGTGCCAATATTTTGTACAAAAACCGTTAGAAATAATTCATAAACGGTTTCCACAATCCATAATCTATCATTACATGGATGATATATTGTTAGCTGATTCTAAAGGAGTAATATTAGAAAAAAATGTTTGAGAAAGTAACGGAAGTTTTACCTCGCTGGGGATTACAAATTGCACCTGAAAAAATACAAAAAGGAGTGTCTGTTAACTACTTAGGATATAAAATAGGTCTACAGAAAATTAGACCACAAAAAGTACAGATCAGAAGAGATCGCTACCAGACTCTTAATGAACTTCAAAAATTACTAGGAGAGGTTTCTCAACTGCAAACCATTATTGGAGTAGAAGGGCATGATTTGAAAAACCTGAAAATGGCCCTAAAAGCTATCAGCCGAAGCTGAGAAGGAATTAGAATGGGTAGAAAAGAGGATACTAGAAGCACATGTGGACCGTGTGGATCCAAACCTAGACTGTATTCTGGTTATATTTCCATCTAGAGAATATCCTTCAGGGATTTTGATGCAGAGAGAAGATATCATATTAGAATGGATATTCCTACCACATAAACAGAATAAAAAACTGAAAACATATATAGAAAAGATCTCTGACTTGATTATAAAAGGTAAATTAAGACTTTGTCAGCTAATAGGAAGGGACCCAGCAGAAATTATACTACCTTTAACTTTTCCATCTTATGAAAAGATAACAAATATTGGCAGAGAGCTTACAGTAACTTTTTGGGAATGATTAGCAACTATCCCAAAACTGAGAGAATCAAATTCATAAAGAAAACGATTTGGATCCTTCCACGCATTGTAAGAAAAACACCTATTTCTGGGGTTCATACATTCTACACTGATACAAACGAATCAGGTAAGGCAGGATATAAATCAAGAAATATTAGCAAAGTGGTTCAAAGCCCTTAAATTCTGTACATTGTATGCCATTCTCATGGTACTTATGGATTTTAAAGAACCCCTCAATATAGTTACTGACTCGCAATATGCAGAGACAGTCATTTTACACATTCAGACTGCAGAATTTATTCCTGACAATACAGAATTAACTTCATTGTTTACACAATTACAAGATAACATCAGAAAGAGGACTCATCCTAGATATATATATATATATATATATATATATATATATATCACATCATATATATATATATCACACATTATATATATATATATATATATATCACACATCAGATTCCATAGGGGTCTGCCAGGTTCTCTAGCACAAGGCAATGATGAAATTGATCGTTTATTGATAGGAAGTGTGCTAGAAGCCTCAGAGTTTCATAAGAAACACCACAGGAACAGAAAAGGTTTAAAAAAGGATTTTTCTATCACTTGGGAACAAGCCAAGGAAATAGTAAGGAAATGTCCTACTTTGCTATAACCAAACTCCTTTACCACCAGGCAGTAACCCTAAAGGTATAAATAGGAATGAAATATGGCAAATGGATGTGTTTCATTTTGCAGAATTTGAAAAATTGAAATATGTACATCACAGTATAGATACATTTTCAGGGTTTCAATGGGTTACTGCTCTGAGCTCTGAAAAGGCTGATTCTGTTATCACACACCTCTTAGAGGTAATGGCCATTATGGGCATACCTGCACAAAAAAAAAAAAAAAAAACTGAAAATGCCCCAGCCTATGTCTCCAGCAAATTCAAAATTTTTTTAGTATTATAACATAATACTATACATAACTGGTATACCACACAATCCTACAGGACAAACAGTGGTTGAGAGATCCAATCGTACTTTAAAAGAAATGCTCCATAAACAGGCAGGAGGAACCAAGACACCCAAACACAGATTACATAATGCTTTATTAACATTAAACTTTCTTAATGCTGATTAAAAAGGAAAAACAGCTGCAGAAAGACACTGGACAATAGAAAAAACTTCTGAACTAAATCAGCCAGTGTACTTCAAGGATGTACTGACCTCAGAATGGAAAGCAGGATATGTGTTACATTGGGGTAGGGGTTTTGCATTTGTATCTACAAGAGAAGAAAAACTATGGATACCATCTAAGTTAATCAAGATCCGAGTTGAACAAGAGAAACATCTTAATGAAGAGAAATGACAAGTCATCCAAAAAATTAGGTCTTGTGAGGTGTGCGGAGGCCTCTCAAAGGTAGGGGAAGTGTTCTGTTCTTGTTTTTACAGGAAAACAGAGAAAACCTATGATCAAACAGCCAAAAGACATTGAACATGTAGGTGCCTACAGAAGAGAAGACAGCTCTTCAGAAACAATCACTTAAGGAAGCAGAATCTGATATATGGTTAAAAAATATTTAATTGTAATAAACTATTTCTATACAGAAATCTATTTCTCTCTACTATCTAGTATTCCTGAAGTCCCAATTTATGTAAACCAATGCTGGCTTTGGAGTTGGATTTGGCTTTCCTTCTCTAAATTCAAGCATGTTTTTAAGATTAAATTCATGGTTTCTGCCTTAAATCAAGAAGCCAATTGGTTTAAGGGAGAAGAAAACAAAATCTGGGGACTCACTTCTTATATGCAATTTTCTCTCTGAAATCCTAATTTTCTCACATATTTTTAATGCTTATTGTTGTCTTTCCCTAATGCATACCTTAAAACTTGAAAATTTTACTTTAATATTGATGTGTAACTTTTCCACAATGAATAATAACGATTCCTAACAGCAGTCTTTGAACTCTCCGGAAGGAAGATGGGGTCCCACATCATTGTTTCCACTTGACTCAACCTGACGCATCTGAACCACAAACATCACCCTAAAACCGGTTTGAGACTGTTTTGCTCGAGACAACTCATGACTAGCTAGCTGTAATGGTGCACCTTTTTATTACACCCTGGCTAGAGTTTCAAATAGAACTACAGTCAAGAATTTTCTGCCACACAGTGACTAGCTACATATGTCATAGCCTGTTCTGTTGAGAAATTTGGTTGCTAAAATTTTTACTTCCTACAGGATCCATTGGAGCAATCATCATCCAATTTCAGCAGGAAGTAATCTTAATATGACTACGCCCCCTTTCCCTACCTTGGAATTTTGGGATAATAGTCATCGTCTTTGGGTTTGCTTTAGTTATTTATGGTTGGGTATGGAAGGTGATGCTTACACTTGGGTTTATCTTTTAGACAGGAATAGGGAATGGTTAGGAAAGGTATGGTTTAGATGGGACATAGGTAGATTAGCCTATTTTCTTGAGAATTTGAGTAAGAACGAGATAGTATTTTACAGCTTACATTGTTGTGTATTCTTATGTGGTAAGCTATGTAAAATAAAGTTTATATTTTGTTATATTGTGTTAAATCTTTCCACTTACAATGTTTTATGCACATTATTTTTTACCATATTCTATGTATGTATACTTATCTTCTATTCAAGACATTTTGTATATTGATACAATTTGGGATATTTATCATACTGCCCTTTATAGTTCTACCTCTTGTCTTGACACTTATACTCTACCTCTATTTTAGGGATTTATATGTATGTATATGTAAATAGTTATATTGTTTAAGTATTTGTTCTTGCTTTACTCAGGAAAGTTTTAATCAGTCTTTTTAGCTAAGTTCCCGAGTATTACAGATTATCTTCACTCATGTTTCCTGTACCTATGAGATTAGTCAGATATAGATGCTTAATCTTCAATCACTTCATAGACATGCTAAACATGGCATTTAAATGTTTTAATATTAGTACTCCATTAACATGAGACACTGTTGCTCCTGACAGCACCGTGCACTTTCCCGAAAATATGTTGAACACTGTTGTTGCTCCTGCTGGAGTTCATTCTCGCCTCAGCTAATGGCCTGTTGGGCAAAGGATTGCCCCCTCCTTGACCACTGATTTGGACATGCCGTCCTATGTGATTGCAGGAGACAAATATAGAAGACTGCTTGACCTTGCCAAGTCAGGGTAAGACAACCATTCTACCTCCCTGCTGTTGTGGTGGTCTGTCAAGTTCTCTTGGCCTTAGCCAAAACTGGGTGTACCAACGTTGCTGTGAGACATTGGGTGACTGTTCAGGTGGCTTGCTGTTTCTGTCCTTGCTGCACCTTTTGGAAGTTGTCCATCCGCATTTCCTGTCTACTCTAGTATTGTTAATTTCCTTCTCAGGTCTTGATGAGGTTGAAGATTAAACTATCACAACTATTATTCTCTCTTCCTAGTTAGATATATTAGGTACTAGACTTACGTTTTCCAGCTTAGGACAACTCTATTGTAAACTCCATTATGCCCTCACCCTAGGACTAGATATGTAGGTCATTTTATTCTCATTTTTCTTTTCTTAGAGCACACTTGTTATTCACTGTTTTGTATATAGTTTTGTATCAAGCCTAAATCATCTCTTTAGAATAAAAGGGGAATTGTAGTGAGATAGTCCTTCTGTGGCACTGACCATGCCCATTGGGGGTGGAAGCATGGGCAGAAATGACCTGTGGAAGGAGGTCGGAGAGAGAGCCGGAAAAAGCCCTCTTGCTGGCATGAATTGGACAGGAGAGCATCGGGTTGAATTTCCTGGTGTTCATCTGTTTAGGTTGTAAATTATTTCTCCCTGAGTAAACATCTATTCGGCTTATTAGTTTGTCCTGACCCTTATTTAACTGCGATATTCTCTCTCTCTGTCTCTGTCTCTGTCTCTCTCTCTCATTCCTGTCTTCTATTCCTAACCAGGCTCAATCTTCAAACATGTTTTCCTTTCCTCCCCCTCATTTTCTCCTTCTTCTCTCTCTATTTGCTGCCCCCCCCACTTTCCCTGAGCTCTGGGGGACTTGTCCCTTCCCAGTTCTGTGAGGGACTTTATATTAATCACTTAGAATACACCTTGTATCCTAGTTCTTCTGGTGGTGTGAATTATAGGCTGGTGATCCTTTGATCTAGGTCTAAAATTCATATGAGTGAGTATATATTGTGTTCCTCTTTTTGTGACTGGGTTACCTCATTCAGGATGTTTTCTTTTTATGTACCAGCAGCATGTATTCTGTCCGCATAATTATTCTGTTAGCATTTGTCTTTTTATATGTGAGTTAAGAGAATTAATATTATGTGAGAGTAAGCCTCATTGATTATTAATTCTTATTTGTTTTAGATTTGTTGTTGGCAGTGGTGTTGAGATTATATTTGCCCAACATTTTCTTTGAGTTACGGTAAAGTAGGATTATATATTGCTTTTGTTTTTGTGAGTGTAGTTAACTTTCTTGGGTTGGAGTTTTTAATCCAGAAATTACTGAAAATTTGATTTGGTTGATTTGTGTTGGTAAAATCTGGCTATAACATTGAGTGTCTTGTTTTCTCTGTGTATAGTGATTGAGAGGGTGTTTTGGTATAGTGCCCTGAGCTGGCATCCATGGAAACTTAATACTTGTATAACATCTATCCAGGACCTTCTGGCCTTGAGAGTTTCCAGGGAGAATTCAGGAGTAATTTTGATATGTCTTCCTTTTTATGATACTTGGCCTTTTTTTCATTTATTGCTCTTGATATTCTTTCTTTATTGTAATTGTTAGGTGATTTTAATATTAGGTGGCTAAGGACTTTTTGGTTAAAATCTGAGAATGTTATGAAAATAATAAAAGGGTAGGAACTGAGGAGATGTGTTTGTGGTTCAGTGAGTGCTTGTTGCGTTACCAAAAAAAGGAGGTTATTTTTTCATGCAATATTACTCTGTTCGTTCTTAATTTACATTTTTGACACGTCTTATGAAAATGACCCTCCAAGTTTCAAGATATTATTGTTTTTGCTTTTTTTGTTTTGTTTTGTTTTTCACCCTGAGGTGCATCTAGATGGTTACCAGGTTCTGGCTATTATAAACACAGTTGCTATGAAAATAGATGAACAGATGTCTTTGTTGTATGAATGTGCTTAATTTGCATTAATGCATAAGAGTGGAATTGCTGGATGGTGAGGTCGACTGATTCACAATTTCCTGAGAAAACAACATACTGATTTCCAGAGTGGTTATAAATGATTCACATCCACCAGTAATGGAGGAGTCTTATGCTTTCCCCTCATCCTTTCCAGCATAAACTGTCATTTTTTATTTGATTTTGGACATTCAAACATTTGTGACATGGTTTCTCACAGTGCCTTGATTTTCACTTCCCTGAAGGCTACATATAGTGAGCACTTTCTGACTTTCAGCCATTGTAGATTGTTCCACTGATCATTATCAGTTTACACCGTTACCCAAATTTTAAATTGGGTTATTATGCATTGTGATGATTTCCTTCTTGACTTTTCTTGCTTTTCCTTTCATTCATTGCAGTGGGGTGCAAACACTGAATATAAAAAATTTAAAAGAACATACATTGCCCAACTTTAAAAATAATACATAAGATCGTAAAATGGTATAGAGTCAAAAATATAGTAATTCATGACTCAATCTACCTTGCCCCACCCCCCTTTTTCCAAGCCTTACTATATATTTAGGCACAATTATTGTTTAGACCTTTTGCATCTATATCTTTCTTTTTGGGCATCTGGAATCTTTCCTGTGCTCAGGAGCAAAGCCCCAAAGAAACATCCTCAGAGTTGTATCATGCCCTGGACAGAGTGCCTGTACTGAAGACCTTATGAGAGACTATTAACTTTCCCAGTATTCCACAGAAAAAAATGTAAAAACAAACTTGACTATAATATTCTTTAAATTTTGCAAGTATTTCTTAGCAAAACGTAATGTACTAATGAATTCATATGACTTAAAATTCATATAACAATCTATAAGTAATTTTCAAATAGTTTTCAGATTTCATTAATTTAAATTTTTTATATGTATAATTTTTCTTTAATTTTATATAAGAAAGTCCAATTAAATGAAAACAAACATTTATACACAATATTTGGGAATTTGGGCGTCGTTCTTTTCAAACTACTTCCTGCTGGTAAGGGGCGCTGTCTTGGGGGATTCGAAGAAGATTCAGATATCCTAGCTGTAGTCTGTAGGGCTGTTTTGTCCAGCTGTTTGGAATGTAGGATCAGCTTGTACTCTGTTTCAGGCGGTCTGGCGTGATCAAACCACATTAGTCTGGAAGGAATCAACGTCTTTTCATTTTCTGTGGAAACAAAAATAGAAATCCTTTTCCCCAGTAACTTGTCCTTCAACTTAAATTTTGGAGTCAAAGCATTTTTTTTTATTTATTATTTTACATGTCGATCCCAGTTCCCTCTCCCTCCCTCCCTCCCCTCCATCCCTGCCTCCCTCCTTCCCTCCCTTTTACCCACTCTGCCCTGTCACATGCACTCTAAACACCCTCCCCTCCCATCGCCCCACCACAATTCCATATGTAGGGGAATGCCATCCAGTTGGGATCATGTAGATCTGACAGGTCATGTGAAGTAGGGACTAGGGCTTCTCTCCTGTCTCTAGATTAAGGCAGTTATCCCTCCATGGGGGATGTGTTCGCAAAATTCTTTTGTGCACCAGGGATACATCCTGGCTCCACTGTTTGAGGTCCCTTAGACTGCTCAGTCCTTCTGGCTGAGACCCATATTCAGGGGGGCCCGAGTCAGTCCCATGCTGGCATCCCAGCTATCAGTCGAGTGGCCCTTAGCTCCTCCTTGTTCAGGTAAGATGTCTCTATGTGTTTCTGCAGCATGGTTTGTCCTCTCCATCTGCATCTGGGTTCTAGTTAGACTCAGTGTTTATGTATGGGTGTTTGATCCTGTTTTCAACAGGCATTAGTTGAGGGCTCCATGGAGAAGTTAGTTGTTGATCTCACTCTCCAGGAAGGGCATTTATGACAGCCTTTCCACGGAAGCTGAGATTGTTAGTTGGCAGCAGTCTTGTAGTTCTCTAGACCTTTCTTTGTGTTCAACTTTATCTTCAAACCAATATTGGCTCCCTCTTTTATGTTCTCCCTCTCTGTCTCTGTCTCTCTCTCTCTCTTTCCTATCTTCCATTCCTAACCAGGCTCAATCTTCCTGGTCGCACATGCCTTCCTCTCCTCCCCCTCATTTTCTCCTACTTCTCTGTCCATTCGCTGACCTCCCCCACTTTACCTGAGGTCTGCGGGACTTGTCCCTTACCAGTTGTGTGAGGGACTTTATATGAATCTCTTAGAATACAACTTGTATCCTAGTTCCTCTGGTAATGTGAATTATAGGCTGGTGATCATTTGATCTAGTTCTAAAATCCATATATGAGTGACATTTCATTAATTTTAAAGGTTATACTTTCCTACATATTTTCTAAAATGTACGTCTCATAATAAATAAATTGTCAATTCAACCCTTAAAGTATAAATTTTGAAACTTGATACAGGTTACTATAGCAAACCGTAGGGGTAATTATATACTCTGTTTTATAGTATCTCTCCCTTTAAAAAACAGCAGTTTTTTACATATAACATTCCATTTGGTTAGTCATAATCTAAGAAAGTCAGTTACATCACAAGCAATTCTTATGATCTCAACATTCTACAGCCTGGAGTTTCACTCTCAAACCAGGTGTCTAAGCTCCCTGTATCTTGCATTTGAAATCCTATGAGTGATAATGAGAGCTCTCTGTTACTTCTATCAACTTTGTGGACTGTTTACTCACGGTTTTAGTGGTAAGTTATAAGTAGATAGAATTTTTTCTTAACTTTTCCTACTTAGGCTCCTTTATCTTGGTATTTCATTTTGTTTCTGCTCAGTCTTTGAATATTCTTATTATCATTTATCTTTACTACTTCCTATTATTTCCATACGTACATCTTTCATTATTTTGTATGTTTCAACCTCACCTCAATCGAAAGTTTGCAGAATGACATTCTCATTAACCATTCAGTCTTACTGTTTTGAGGCTATGTTTCTTTCTTCTGTATTTTTATACTACATAACTCTCAAAAGCAGTGGTCAAATTATTTTGTGCCCAAAACTGTCACATCTTTAATATTCAACATCCCATGGCTAGTGTCCATAGATGAAACCTGCCAAGGAATTATCCTTAATCAGTGGTGGATCCTGTCTACAATAAGGTGTCTAACTAAACTGTGAGTATAAATAAACCTGTCAAAAAATTACATCATAATGTACATTATTTGAGCCAGGTATACTATCATAATATGTTTTTGGCATGCAATGAACACATACTCTTTACAACTTAATAATTTCTCATTCGTTTTTATTTAATTTATTACTTTACATGACGACCCCAGTTCTGTCTCCCTACATCCCTCCCTCTCTCCCTCCCTTTTACACTCTCTGCCCTCTCACATGCACCCTGAACATTCTCCCCTCCCATCCCCCCACCAAAATTCCATATGTAGGGGAATGCCATCCAAGTGGGGTCATGTAGATCTGACAGGTTATGTGAAGAAGGGACTAGTGCTTCTCTCCTGTCCCTAGGTTAAGGCTGTTATCCCTCCATGGGGGATGTGTTCGCACCATGATACATCCTGGTTCCACTGTCTGAGGTCCCTTAGACTGCTCCGTGCTTGCTGAGACCCATATTCATGGAGGGGGCTAATATCATTCAGATGTTGAATAGTTGTATTGTTACCTAAAGATGTTAGACAACACTTTTTACCCCACCTCAACAAGATGATATGGCAGACTCAGTATACCTCATAAGGAAGGTGATAATTTCTCTGAGTAGCAAATGGGAGGTGGAGAAGTGGGGTGAGAATGGTGAGAGTACTTGAGAAACTGGGATTGGAATGTAAAAAATAAATTATGAAAAAATATTAAATGAATAGTTAATGAACATTTCACATATAATTGAATATTGTCTTATATCTTTCTATTCCATTAGGAAATATTTGACATCTGACATTTCAAAAGTAATTAGCAAAAAAAGGAATTTTACATGGTAATAAAATATGCCTTCATCCCAATTTTAATCCAAGTGGTGGAAAATACCCAGACGAAGAAGATATTGGTGTGATCCTTTGGGAATTCCCAATTTGGAGGAAAGAAATTTCACTTCTTCAACCTTACATCATTTGAGGAAGCTGTTTTCACTGTGTTTATAGACATTGCAATGTATACCAATACCAGAGTAAGCCAAATATCTCACTAGACTATATAAGGTAGTTCAAATGATTATTTTAAAAGTCAAATTAATGACAAATAAGATAGGAAGTTTATGAAATAATGTTGCCTATATTATTCCACTTTATAAGAGTAAACATACACCGTAAGATTTTAAATTTATCTATATTCAATTTAAAATTCACTTGAACAAATATAAGCATTCATAAAAAATACTAAATTTAATAATTTGGTATAAGAATCACAGAAAATATGTTATATATATAAATAATTCTCAATAATTTTCAATTGTATACTCATATTACCATGTAAAAATACTACAAAGTTGAAACAAACATGTTTTGTCCTGTGACTGAAAAAGAGCTAATATATACATCATGATGTTTACAAAATTCCAGCTATGTGATAGTCGTGGCAGTGTGCATTTCCTGTAACAAGATGCAGGCATTCCCAACTGTAACTTCATATCCAGCAACCTTGCAGTGTTCAGACGTATCTGATACTGTTTATGAATTGTTTTTCAATATGTCACTTCCAAATTCTCAATGTTTCTATAGTTTAAAAATCTTCTTGTTCAAGTCATTCCTGGGAATTCTAGCAAAAAACACCTATATCTTTAAAGAAAAAGAAAGATGGATGCTTTATTGATAACATATTTGATAGATGTTTTTATTGACTTTTTTCCCAGAATAGTTCTCATGGTACCTTCCTCACCCCTTGTCTCTTCTCTCCATCTGAAACCCAGTGAGGCAGCCACCAGAGCTCACATGTCTTCATGCAACCCTGGATTTGTAGACTATGAAGAACATTGATGTCACTAGGCTTCGTATACTTCCAAGACAGACAACAATTAACCCACTTCCCAGCAATCTCTGTAAGAAAAGAAATCCCTAGACAACAAAGTTCTCTACCTGGCCAGTGTATCCAGATATAGATACTCACTCTGGCTGCTCTCTGCTTTCCAAAGAAAGCAAGTGCAGTCAAACATCTATCAACATGTTTTTCATCCTCTTGGGCAGCATAGTATTGGTGTGATCTCTTGTGTCCTGTATTTACTATTTCAGGTAAGGTGTATATAGTAAATTCCCTGTCAAGTAGATGTGTACCTGACCATGTTTTTAAGATTCAATTAGAGGAGAAAGGACCTCTGATAAGAAAACCGAATAACACCTCCCCTCTCCAGAGAGCTCTGACATTGTTTATCTGTCCGACATTTACTTTGCAACCTTTCATTGCTCAATCCAATCAATACCTGCAGTCAGTTAAGAAACAGACACCAGTAACAACAATATGGTTGCATTTCCGCACTGCCCTTCCTCACCTCAGGGGAACAAGTGAGTTCAACGTGCAATTTCCCCACCATCAACATCTCTGTTTTCTTCTCTGATGACTACTCATCTAAATGCTAACTTCCTGGTGCTGGTTTAAAATGATAATTGAAATTAATTTATAATAGAATGTGTGATATGTGTTGTGCTAAGCTGTTCAGGTAAGCTGTCTCTATGTGTTTCTGCCGCGTAGTCTTCTCCTCTCCGTCTGCATCTGAGTTAACTTCCACTCAGTGTTTATGTATGGGTGTTTACTGCTGTTTCCATCAGGCATTATTTGAGGGCTCATGGATAATTTAGTTGTTTATCTCATTCTCCGGGAAGGGCATTTATGGTAGCTTTTCCACGGAAGCTCAAATTGTTAGTTGGCAGCAGAATTGTAGTTTTCTAGAACATTCATTGTGTTCAACTTTATCTTCAAAACAATATTGGCTCCCTCTTTTATGTTCTCTCTCTCTCTCTCTCTCTCTCTCTCTCTCTCTCTCTCTCTCCTGTCTTCTATTACTAACCAGGCTCAATCTTCCTGGTCGCACATGTTTTCCTTTCCTCCCCCTCATTTTCTCCTACTTCTCTCTCCATTCGCTGCCCCCCCCCCACTTCACCTGATCTCTGGGGGACTTGTCCCTTCCCAGTTCTGTGAGGGACTTTATATGAATCTCTTAGAATACACCTTGTATCCTAGTTCCTCTGGTAGTGTGAATTATAGGCTGGTGATCATTTGACCTAGGTCTAAAATCCGTATATGAGTGAGTACATACTGTGTTCCTCTTTTTGTGACTGGGTTACCTCATTCAGGATAGTTTCTTCAAGTGCCATCCCTTGCCTGTGAATTTCAAGATACCATCATTTTTTTTCTGCAGAGTAGTATTCCATTGTGTAGATGTGCCACATCTTCATTAACCATTCTTCAATTGAAGGGCATCTAGGTTGCTTCCAGGTTCTTGCTATTACAAATAGTGCTGCTATGAACATAGTTGAACTGATGTCTTTGTTGCATGGATGTGAATCCTTTGGCTATATGCCTAAGAGTGGGATTGCTGGTTCCTGTGGTAAACTAATTCCCATTTTCCTGAGGAACCACCACGCTGATCCCCAAATTATTGTACGAGTTTGCACACCCACCAGCAGTGGAGGAGTGTTCCCCTTTCTCCACATCCTCTCCTGCATGAGTAGACATTGGTGTTCTAATTCGTGCCATTCTGGAAGGAGTAAGATGGCATCTCAAAGTTGTTTTGATTTGCATTTCTCTGATAGCTAAGGATGTGGAGCATTTTCTTAAGTGTCTTTCAGCATTTTTGATTTCCTTAATTGAGAATTCTTTCTTCAGTTCTGTACCCCATTTTTAATAGGGTTATTTGGTGTTTTGTTGACTAGTTTCTTGATTACTGTGTATATTTTGGAGATCGCCCCTATGTCAGATATAGGATTGGTGAAAATCTTTTCCCAGTCTGTGGGCTGCCATTTGGTCTTGTCGACTGTGTCCTTTGCCTTACAGATGCTTCTAAATTTGAAGAATTCCCATGATTGTCTCTCTCAGTGTCTGTGCCCCTGGAGTTATGTTCAGTAAGCGGTCTCCTATACCAATTTGTTCAAGGGTACCTCCTACTTCTCTTCTAAGAGGTTCAATGTGGCTGGATTGATGTTGAGGTCTTTGATCCATTTGGACTTCAGTTTTGTGCATGGAGACAGACATGGGTCTATCTGCAGTCTTCTACACACCCTCATCCAATTGTGCCAGCACCATTTGTTGCTGCTGCTATCCATGCCCCTTTGTATAATTTTAGCTGTTTTGGCGAAAATCAGGTGTCCATAGGTGTGTGGGATAATATCAGGATTTTCAATTCAATTCCATTGGTCTACCTGTCTATTTCTATGCCAATGCCAGGCTGTTTTCAGAACTATAGCTCTGTAGTAGAGCTTAAAGTCCGGAATGGTTATGCCTCCTGAAGTTCTTTTATCGTACAGGGTTGTTTTCACTATCCTGGGCCCTTTTTTGTCCATATGAAGTTGATTATTATCCTTTCAAGGTCCACGGAGAATTGTATTGGGATTTTAACGGGGATTACATTGAATCTGTAGATTGCTTTTGGCAAGATTGCCGTTTTTACTATATTTATCCTACCTATCCAAGAGCATGGGAGATCTTTCCATTTTCTGGTATCTTCTTCAATTTCTTTCTTTAGACTCACAAAGTTGTTCTTATATAGGCCTTTTACTTGTTGAGTAATCGTTACACCAAGATACTTTATGTTGCTTGTGGTTATTGTAAAGGGTGATGTTTCTCTGACTTCTTTCTTTGTCCTCTGAAAAAAGCAGGGCTACTGATTTTTTTGAGTTTATCTTGTATCCTGCTAGTTTGCTGAAGGTGTTTATCAGCTGTAGGAGTTCCCTGGTAGAGTTTATTGGGTCGATTATGTAAACTATCATATCATCTGCAAATAGAGACGGTTTGACTTCTTCCTTTCCAACTTGGATCCTTTTCATCTTCTTTGGTTGTCTTATGGCATTACCTAGAACTTCTAGTACGATATTGAAGAGATATGGAGAGAGAGGACAGCCTTGTCTTGTTCCTGATTTGACAGGAATTGGCTTAAGCTTCTCTCCATTCAGTTTGATGTTGGCAGTTGGTTTGCTTTATATTGTTCTTATTATGTTTAGGTATGTTCCTGTTATCCCTGACCTCTCCAAGACCTTTATCATGAAAGTGTGTTGAATTTTATCGAAGGCTTTTTCCGCATCTAAGGAGATAATCATATGTTTTTTTTTTCTTTTTCAGTTTGTTTATGTGGTGGATCACGTTGATAGATTTTTTGTATGTTAAACCATTCCTGCATTCCTGGGATGAAGCCTACTTGGTCATGGTGGATGATTTCTCTGATGTGTTCTCGAATTCTGTTTGCCAGTAATTTATTGAGTATTTTTTCCATTGATATTCATCAGGTCTGTAGTTTTCTTTCTTAGTTGTGTCTTTGTGAGGTTTGGGTACCAAGGTTATTGTGGCCTCTTAAAAAGAGTTTGGCAATGAACCTTCTGTTTCTATCTTGTGGAACAGATTTAGGTTAGTGGTATTAGTTCTTCCTTGAATGTCTGGTAGAATTCTGCACTAAATCCATCTGGCCCTGGACTTTTTTTTGTTGGAAGGCTTTCGATGATTACTTCTATTTCATGGTGGGTTATTAGTCTATTTAAGTTGTTTGTCTGTTATTGATTTAATTTTGATAACTGATACTTATCCAGAAATTTGTCCATTTCCTTTGAATTTTCATTTTTTTGTGGGATACAGATTCCTTTTCATGGGGCCCCACATTTCCTGGATGTTTTGTGTTCAGAATTTGTTGGATTTATTATTTTCGTTGGTCCATTAATCTATTTCTTCTAGTTTATCTTCTGTTCCTGAGATTCTCTGTTCAATCTCTTGAATTTTGTTGGTTATGCTTTTGGCTGTAGTTCCTGATTTTTTGCCCAGTTTTTCTATTTCCAGCATTCCTTTGGTTTGTGTTGCCTTTATTTTCTCTATTTCAGTTTTCAAGTCTTGAACCGTTTCCTTCACCTGCGTCATTGTTTTTTCTTGGCTTTCTGTACCTTCTTTGCATTCCTTAAGAAATTTATTAAATTCTTCCACTTTTTTGTTTGTTTTTTCCTCCATTTCTTTAAGCGATTTTCTCACATCTTCTTTGAGAGCCTCTATCATTTCTATGACAGTAAATTTTAAGTCGTTCCCTTCTGCTTCCTCTGCTTAGTTGTTGTGTTCCGTTCTAGTTGGTGTAGATTCCCTACTTTCTGGTGGTGCCATGCTTGTCTTTCTGTTGTTAGGTGTTTTCTTGTATTTCTGTCTTCCCATAGCTTCTTCCAGTAGGTGTCAGTGGGAAGTCCCACCTCTCTCTACGGTACTTCCCCAGTGGGCTTATGTGGGTCAGAGATTCAATATCTGTAGCTCTGGGTGGTTGAAGCTCTATAGAAGGTCTCTCCGCAGGCAGGGACCCAGGGATGGGGTCAGGGATGAGTATTCAGTAGAAGATGCCACTAGCCAATGGCTCTAGCCAATGGCTGGCAGAAGAGGACAAAGGCCGAGCTGAAACTTGGGAAGTTGTTGCAGGATAGTCTAATCTCACTGGAAAATGGGACCCTCCAGCTGAGGCCTCTTCCTTTAGCAGAGGCCCTGCTTTTGGGTTCAAGGTTCTTGCCTGTGGGAACTCAGAGTGGACCCGCAGAGACAGACGGATCACTGGGAGGGGCCCGTGAATGGTGGTGGGTCAGAGACCAAGATGGTTGTCCCGCGTGGATAGGCATTCTCCTTTGTTCAGAGTTGCTCTGAGGAGTCTCCGAAGTAGGGTGGGCTGTTGGCTCCACCCTCTGTCCTAGTGCTTAACCAGAGCACAGGACAGTTGGGTAGGGTGGGGCAAGGGTGCTGGGGGGCAGGTTCGAGTGGGGATGTTTGGGGGTGTATCAGAGCTCCAAGTGTGTTCTAGATGGGGACAGGACACAGGAGCAACGGGATCAGGGGCCAACCCAGGGAGTTCCTGGTGGGGGGAGGGAGAGGTTGTAGGAGAGAGGACGCCCTGATTGGGCCCAGAATCACCTCTAGCCAATGGCTGGTAGAAGAGTACAAAGGCTGAGCTGAAACTTGGGAAGGTTTTGCAGGATATCGGATATCACTGGAAACTGGGACCCTCCCGCTGAGGCTTCTTTCTTTAGCAGAGACCCTGCTTTGGGGGGTCCTGAACCTTCTGTTTCTATTGTGTGAAACAATTTGAAAAATATTGTCGGTAACTCTTCTTTGAATTTCTCATAGAATTCTGCACTGAAGCCTTCTGGCCCTGGGATATTTGGGAGTGGAAGGCTTTAGATGACTGCTTCTATTTCATTGGAAGGTATAGGTCTATTTACGTTGTTTGTCTATTCTTGATTTAATTTTGGTAAGTTTTATTAATCGAGAAATTTGTCCATTTCCTTTGAAATTTCAAATTTTGTGGAGTACTGGTTTTCAAAGTATGACCTGAAAATTGTCTGGATTACCTCTGTGTCCATTGTTATGCCCCCCTTTTTATCTCATTTTGTTAACTTGCATGTTCTATCTCTCTCTCACTGCTTTTTCATTAGTTTGGATAAATGTTTGTCTATCTTGTTGATTTTCTCAAATAACCTACTCTTCGTTGCATTGATTTTTTTGTATTATTTTCCTGGGTTGTATTTTATTGTTTCAGCCCTCAAGTTGACTATTTCCTGGTGTCCATTCCTATTCGGTGGGTTCTCTTCTCTCTGTTATAAGGTTTTAAGTTGCGATATTCATTCTCTAATGGGACTATCTGTTTTCTTCATAAGGGCACCTAGTGCAATGAACTTCCCTGATAACACTGCTCTCAAGGTAGTCCATAAGTTTGGGTATGTTGTGTCCTCATTCTCGTTGAATTTTAGGAAGACCTTAATTTCTTTCTTAATACTTCTTAGACCCAGGTATTAGGGTGTAATTGTGAATTGTTCACTATGAGTGTGTGATGTTTTTGTGAGATTTAAGTTTAGCAGTGATTCTTTTACGAGTGTGGGCATAGATGTTCAGAATTGAGACTTTGTGTTGATGGATTTCTCCTGTGATGAATACGAAATGGCCATCTTCATCTCTTTTGATTAGTTATGCTCTGATGTCTAACTTTTTATATCGTAGGATAGCCACACCTGCTGGCTTCTTGGGTCCATTTGATTGGAAGATCTTTTTGCAGCCCTTTACCCTGAGGTAATGTCTATCTTTGAAGCATAGATGTGTTTCTTGTATGCAGCAGGAGGATTGATTCTAACCTCATTTCAATTCTGTTAGTCTGTGTCTTTGTATAGGCGAGTTAAGAAAATTAATGTTAAGGGTGAGTAAGGACCACCATTGATTGTTAATGCTTCCTAGTTTTAGATTTGTTGTTGGCAGTGGTATTGTGATTATATTTGTCCTCCTTTACCCTTGGTTTCTGGTAAAGTGAGATTATCTATTGCCTATGTCTTTGTCAGCATAATTAACTTCCTTGGCTTGGAGTTTTCCTTCCAGAACTTTTTAAAGGGCTGCATTTATAGATATGAATTGTGAAAATCTGGCTTTGTCATTAAATATCTTGTTTTGTCTGTCTATAGTGATTAGGAGCTTTTCCGTGTATAGTAGCCTGGGCTGGCATCCGTAGACTCTTAGTATTTTTACAACATCTGTCTAGGACCTGTTGTCCTTGAGAGTATCATGTAGAAGTCAAATGTAATTTTGATAAATCTGCCTTTATATGTTACCTGGCCTTTTTCCATCGGAGCTCTTAATATTTTTCCTTTTCTTATTGTGATAGATCACACCCCTCTAAAACTCTAAGATAAAAAATGTCTGTGCCTGCTTTATGTTCCAGTCTGACTAGTAATAACTAACAGCCACATATGATAAAGGAAGAACACTTTTCCTGACTACGTTGCTTCAGCCTTTATGATTTTCTCTATTGAGAATTCTTAGTTCAGTTCTATAACCCATTTTAATATGATTATTGGGTGCTTTGTTGAGTAGTTTCTTGAGTTGTTTGGATATTTTGGAAACACCCATGACAACTCGTGATGGAGAGGATGTGGAGGAAGGGTAACACTCCTCCAGTGCTGGAGGGAGTGCAATCCCGTACAGCCATTTTGTTGATCACTATGGCATTTCCCTAGGAAAATTGAATTAGTTTACCACATACCTCACAATCCCCTTCTTAGGCATATACCCAAATGATCCACATCCGTGCACCAAAGAAATCTGTTCAACTATGTTCATATCAGCACTATTTATAATAGCATGAAACTTAAACCAACCTCGATGCCCCTCAATTTAATAATGGATAAAGATGTGGCACATCTACATGAAGAATTACTACTATGTAGAAAAAAAATGTAATCTTTAACTCCACAGGCAAGTGGATGACACTTGAAGAAACCATCCTGAATGAGGTAACCCAGTCACAAGAAGAGGAACATAGTATATACTAGCTCATATATGGATTTTAGACCTAAAGCCTAGAGTTCACACCTCCGAAGGAACTGGGATTCAAACAGGTAGGGACAAGTCTCCCAGAGCACAGAGCAAGTAGAAGGGGGGTAATGAGTGGAGAGAGAAATAGAAGAAAGAGAAGTGGAGGAGAGGAAAGCATGTGTGGCTAGGAAGATTGATTCAGGGTAGGAATAGGAGACAGAGAGAGAGATAGAGAAAAAGAGAGAGAGAACATAATATAGGGAGTCATTACTGGTTTGAAGAGAAAACTGAACTTAAAGCAAGTTCTATAGAAATGTCTTAAAGAAAGGTCTCAGCCAGAAAGACTGAGCATTCTAAGGGACCTCAGACAGTTGGAGCCAGGATGTGTCCCTGGTGTACAAAAGGACCTTGCGAACACATCCCCCATGGAGGGATAACTGCCTTAATCTAGAGACAGGAGAGAAGCCCTAGTCCCTACTTCACAGGACCTGTCATATCTACATGACCCCAACTGGATGGCATTGCCCTACACATGGAATTGGGGTGGGGGATGGGAGGGGTAGGTGTTTAGAGTGCATGTGAGAGGGCAGAGAGGGTAAAAGGGGGGGAAGGAGGAAGGGAGGGTTGGGGTAGGGGGAGAGGGAGAGAGGGAGGGAGGGAGAGGGAACTGGGATCAACATGTAAAATAATAAATTAAATTAAAAACAATGCTTTGACTTCAAAATGTACATTGAAGGACAAGTTACTGGGGAAAAGGATTTCTATTTTTGTTTCCACAGAAAATGAAAGATGTGGATTCTTTCCAGACTAATGTGGTTTGATCACACCAGACCACCTGAAACAGAGTACAAGCTAATCCTACATTCAAAACAGCTGGACAAAACAGCCCTACAGACTACAGCCAGGATATCTGAATCTTCTTCGAATCCCCCAAGAGAGCGCCCCTTGCCAGCAGGAAGTAGCTTGGAAAGAACGACGTCCAAATTCCCAAATATTGTGTATAAATGTTTGTTTTCATTTAATTAGACTTTGTTATATAAAATTAAATAAAATAAAAAAATAAATATAAAAAAGTTAATTAGACAAAAAAAAGGAAAGGTCTAGTGACCTACAATATGGCTGCCAACTAACAACCATGGAAAGACTACCATAAACGCCCTTCCCGGATAGTGAGATCAACAACTAACTTATCCACCATCATGGAGCCCTCATCTAATACCTATTGGAAACAGAAGCAAACACCCAAACCTAATCACTGAGTCAAACTGGAACCCAGATGCAGAGAGAGAGGAAGAGACCAGGTTACAGAAACACATAGAGACAGATGACGTGAACAAGGAGGAACTAACGGGCCCCCAGAGTGATAGCTGGGAATCTAGCATGGGACTGACTCAGGCCCCCCTGGACATGGGTCTCAGCCAGGACTGAGCAGTCTAAGGGACCTCAGACACTATAACCAGGATGTATTCATGGTGCACAAGAGGACCTTGGGAACACATCCCTCATAGAGATATACTGCCTTAACCTAGAGACAGGAGAGTAGTCCTAGTGCCTACTTCAAATGACATGTCAGATCTACAGACCCCACATGGATGGCATTGACCTACTTGTGGAATTAGGGTGGGCAGATGGGAGGGGAGGGTGATCAGGATGCATGGCTGGTGGCAGGGTGGGAGGATAAGAGAGAGGGAGGCGGGAAGAAGGGTAAGGTAACTGGAAACGACATGTAAAATAATTTAAATTAAAATATTAAATTTAAAAAAAAGAAAAGAAAAAGGTTTGAAAAAGAATCAACCTCTTCCTGATTTACATAGGAATCTCTCCAGTGCCAAAACATATTTTTGCTAACATTGCCTTCATAAAAATAAGAGTTTCAATATATTATTTTCAAACATAATACATTATTTTTTCTTTATTTTACTGTTTAAATCTTAGAGATTTACTGATGTGGTTTTCTATATCATCCTTAAGGAGATATAAAGAATTCTTTGTGTAGAGATAGCTCTACAGTTAAAAAGCATGCAACACAAACATAAAACAGATTTAAATATGAATCATTTGTCCACTGTCTACTTAGTGGACATGATAACACCATAACAATTTCAAGATATAGAGTTAAGTGTAAAGTAACAATAGCACTTTTAATAAGCCCTTAGGTTACTGCAGACACCATGTCTCAAAAGGTGAGGTAAAAAAAACCTGAGCAAGATTTATGGTATCAAACTTGCATATATACACACATACATGGGTAGGAGCAACAATACATAAATGGAAATATATTAGCATGCATATGAAATAAAGGAACAATAGGAACTACGTAATATTTAGTCCAGAAGTAAACTAAACCTTTCATTAAAAATGTGATAACACTATTTTGAGCTTCAGTTTTTTCTGAAGGGATACTGGAGTAAATGAGTAGACAAATGGCTACATTTACTTCTTAAATTTCATATCATGGTTCACACATTTGTCCATACACATGTTCTTAACAATCATTCACAGGAAATATTAAAATACAACTAAAGCTTAAAATTCTTCAATTGGAAAATATTAACTCAAATATTCTACTCAACAGTATAGTGGAGGTGGAAATGAAGGGGAGTGTATGGGGGGAAACCTACATTTCAATGTGTTTTTAATACAAAATCTCTTTCCACATTTGAAAATGACACCAAATAATCAACATGTCAATTCGGAATAATATTACACTGAAGATAATTGCCACTGTAAATTTTCTTGTTCAACTAAAAGTTGCTACAAATGTACCTGACCACCTGGGGAGGCTAGAAATGAAGGAATATACTGAAGATGCCATGCAGAGTGCAGAATGTTCTTATTCTATTTCTGCAATGTTCCTTCCCATTTATAGCGTTTCTATAGTTTTGAAAAAAACATCTTTTTCAAGTTATTGATGAAGAGTTCAGCAAAAACCTACATCTTCATAGAACAAAGAGGGATGGACGCTTTGTTGATAACACATTTGATAGATCTGTTTATATAATTAATCTTGTCAGAATATGTCTCATGAAGCCCTGCTCACCAATTCTATATTCTCTCCATCCTAATGTCCTATTCCTAAACCCAGTGAGGCAGAAACCAGAGCTCACCTGCCATCCTACAAGACAGGTGGATTCTGCCAGATGGCCATGATTATGAGGTCAGTAATTGTAGACAATGATGAGCCCTGATGTCAGCAGGAATGTATATAGGGCACAGATGTGACAACATAAGCCAGGTGGCAGCAAGTAGTGTAAGGAAAGAAAAGCCCAGTACCCAGACTCCTCCAGCCCAACTTGTATATCTAGCTACAGAAACTCACTTATCCAGGTGCCTGCTTTCCAAATAAAGCAGGTGCTAGAGAGCGACCATGAATGTAGTGTTTATCCTCTTGTGCAGCGTATTTTTTGCCTTCATCTTTTCAGTCCTAAGGATAATATTTAAGGTAAGCTGTATCTGTTTTAAGGCCATGATATGAAGTAGCTCAATATGTATATGAATATTTGTTTGAAAGAACACTGAAAAAGAAGGGAACTTTGAGAACAAAACCATACACCTTCTCCACTCTCCACTGAGCCCTGGCTTTGCTATCTGTCCCACGTATACTTCGAAAGCTTTCATTACACAATTCAGTCAATATATACAGCCATTTAGGTATTATACTTTGTCTACAATGTTATGCTTGCCTACCACATCTAGTTCTCACAAACACAAGAGAACCAGACAGCTCAAAGTGCCCACTCCCATCCATCAACATGCAATATTGTTTTCCCTAATGGTAACTGGTGTGCATGTCAGTTCCCTGGTGCTGGAACAAAATGACAAGTGAAAGTATTTTTAGATAGAATTAATAACGTGACAGGAATATTATTTAACCTCATAAGGCAAGAACAGAGCATTGCAATATATCATTAATACTTTTTCCTTGAATATTCACCTCTACATATGATATGTAGTATATCATCAATTTTGTTACTTCCTTGTACTTTCTTTTCGTGTAGAAACTTTAAATTCATGGGGTATTTACCTATTGTTGAGAGTATTTTCTGAAACACTGGAGTCTAGTTCTAAAAATCCATAATATATATATATATATGAAATATATTTTGTATTTATAATCACGTTGAAAACTATTCAACATATTTAAAATATCTATATTTGAAATTACAGCTCTTGTTTACATATCAGTCCATTTTCTTCTCTTGCATTTCTCAGATTTTAGCCATACTATCGCTCCCTATAGCTAGTTTCTGTTGAATTCTGTCTTCTCCAATATGCATTAAGCAACTGTTGGTCACTAACAATCATTACCATTGCCAATATGTGAAATTATGGAATTTCCAGCTCAAAAACTACACAGAGTTGAAATTTCTTTTACAGATAACCGTTTGTGAAAGGCCACCTGATTCAATGTCTCCTATATTCCTAAGAGCAACTCCAATTGCACAATACTGGAACAGCGCTGCACATCCTCCAGTCAACAATGTAAAACAAGATATGTTATCTAAACTCCCACAATCATTAGACATGTACAAAAAAATACTTGTCAATCTGAACAAAGTGGAACACCAGCTTGCCAAAATTGAAAAATTCCTGTCTGCTAAGAATCCTCCTGGCAATTTAAAGACTGGGAGAAGTGAAAATTGATATTTCCAGTAGTTACTCATAGTAGAAAAAAAAACAATAAAGTTCCTGACTGAATTCATCAGATTTACTTTCTTGCAAAGGAGTTTTAATTAAAAGAACCTGGGACCGGCAAGATAATCTTGACACCACACAAATACTTATCTTTAAAGGATCTATTATTTATATTTTCTAACAGATATTTCATGGGGAAACTATACTTTACAATCAAAATAGTCACATACAAATTTATGTATTTCACCGTCGGATATATTTTATAGCTGTGATATAAACATCATGAAAACAGTCATTGAAATGTTTTGTCTAATAATTACATAAAACCACAAATCTGTCTAAAGTGAGAGTGAATGCATGGATCTGTTTACTGTTATGGACACAAGTGTTTGTACTACTGAATGTATGTACCTGTCATCAATCACACTGAAATTTTTTTGTTTTCTGAATTGAGGTATTAATATATGTTTTTTGTCTTGAAATTAGCAAGGCAAATCTTAAAAAATGATCTTCTGTTCTCTTTTGAATACAACTGCATTCATTTAAAATCCTCACTCAACTAAATATTTTTTTCATTTAAAATGTGTGCAATTCATCTTTATAGTACAAGCATATTATAAACAATGAAATATATTTTAAAATTTACCAAGCTCATATTGACAGCACCCAAATATAGAAATGATGTGTTTTAAAGAATGTTTCTTAAATTAGGAAAAAATATTCCAATTTTAGTTTGCTTTCTTTTGATAATTGTCATATGATAAATGATGCGTGTTCTTCTAGGCCTTTTCTACTATTTATAATTCTATTCTCACATTGCCATGGGAAGATACTACAAAGGTGAAAGAAACATGGTGTGTTGTCTTGTTTTTTGGGAAAGAGAAAATATACACACCATGATGTTTATGAAATTGCAGCTATGTGATAGTGAGAGCGTGCATTTTCCTTAAGTGTAGTCATTCCCCACTGTAATTCCCTACCCAGCCACCGTGCAGAGTCACGAAGTATCTGATACTGTTTCTGCATTGTTTTTCAGCATGTCACTTTCAATTTTTCAGTGTTTCTGTGTTTTAAAATCTTCTGTTTTAAGTCATTCCTGGGAAGTCCTGCACAAACCAATCTACATCTTGAAAGAAAAAAGAATGATGGATACTTTATTGATAACATATTTGATAGATGTGTTTATTGTCTTGCTTTTCCCAGAATCTTTCTCATGGATCCCTCCTCAGTCATTGTCTCTTCGCTCCATCTGAAACCCAGTAAGACAGCCACCAGAGCTCACGTGCCTTCATGAAAGCCAGGATTTGTAGGCAATAATAAGCCCTAATATCACTAAGCTGTATATATATCCCAGACAGAGAAAAATTAATTCATTTCCAAGCAATCTGTGTAAGGGAAAAAACCCTAGGCAATAGAGTTCTCCAGCTGGTGATTTATATCTGCTGCAGATACTCAATCCTGTTGCTGTCTGCTTTCCAAAGAAAGCAAGTGTAACCAATCAACCATGAACATGTTCTTAATCATCCAGGGAAGCATAGTATTTGCCATTATCTCTTCAGTACTGTATTCACTATTTCAAGTTAGCGTATCTCTTAGAATTGCCTGTCACATAGTAGCCTAGTGTGTAACTGACTATCTTTTTAAAACTTCATTTAAAGTAGACAGTATCTCTGAGAAGAAACCTGAGTGAATCTTACCCTCCTCACAGAGCCCTGACATTATATGTCTGTCCCCCATACACTTCACAAGCTTTCATTGCTCAATCCTATCATTACTTGCAGGCAGTTAAGAAACAGACACTACTAACAATAATATGGTTGCTTTCCACCATTCTTCATCATCAACACAGAAGGACGAGCCAGCTCAAAGTGCAATTTCCCCACCATCTGCATCTCATGTTTTCTTCTCTTGTGACTACTCATCTAAATTCTAGATTCCTGGTGCTGGTTTAAAACGATAAGTGAATTTACTTTATAATAGAGTTTATGATGTGTGTCAGGGCTGTTACTGAATTTCATAGGACAAGAAGATAGATTTGAAAAAAAGCAATTGTTTCATTGTGAACTTTGTCACTTTGTGCCTGCATGGGACATCTAGGTGGACAATTTCTTAACTCATAATTGGTACATTTACTTGTGCCAAAACCTCTTACTGTAATGTTATTTATATGTATTCTTCATTAATGTGATTGTTGACTTTTAGAAATTTACCAAAATATATCCTTTTTTTCACGGTCCGTGTTTTATACATCCTCCATACCTAACCAATCCTCCAAGACAGTATGATTTTTTTTTTACTCTAGTCACTTGATTTATGATTTAGGATTGTCCTCCAACATGACATTCAATATCAAAAAATTTATACTTCTGAGGAAGTACCCTACACAGGGATAGTCATGAGGGAGCAGAAAGCTGCCTCTTTTGTTAAAAAGATAATTACCAAATAAAAGTATAAATTTATCAGGTATCCTGAGATAAATATGACAAGCGGCAAGAAATTTACACGTGTATGGATATTTGTGAGTATGTCCGTTGTTTTACCTGAAGAATAAGCATGTTGGTTGAATGTGGAATGTATATCTGTTTGTTTTTATGTGTGTGGCTAGAAAAAGTGTTCACATACCTTCTTCTTCACTGACTTTTACATTGCACAACATGTGACTAACTGCCATGTAGAACACAGCATGAATATAATTCATGGTACTTTAAAAGGAAAAGGGTCGAGGTAGTCAGAAGTACTAGACTGACTGTGCTCTCAAAAGATAGGAATACCTTAACTTGTAAAATGTCAATAAATTACTATCAGATAAGACTTAGGAATAAATGTGGAACAGGAGAACAAATTGCCATCCACAAACTGAGTGATATCTTTGGAGAAATTATATATATATATATATATATATATATATGTATATATATATATATATATATATTTACACACACACACACACACACCTACACACACACACACACACACACACTGGTATCATGAGTGTTTGAAGTTGGCCTGTGTAGTTGTGCTACCTGGGGACGAAATGTGGATTTTTAGTAATTGGCTATAAAACAGATGAGATTCTTCAAAGAACATATTATCAGTCATATTTGAAGGGACTATTAAGTGGCATAGTTCTCTTTGGGTAATATATAATCTTAAGGTGACTAATAAATACAAACACTCATGTCACCTAGTCATGCAATAGCTGAAGAAGACATAGTACAGTTTTGGAATTTGGAATGCAAGAGTCACTAGAATACAACTCAAGTTTATCTGAGGGGATTGCCAATGTCCATAGATGACCTACCCAGGATGTGTCTGATGCATGTCCTGGCCTCAAAAATTTTAAACTAGACTGGTTATTTCATAGACTCATAGGTATGCAAATGAGGATAAGTTTTCCACCGGATCCCTAACTTCAAATACATTTTAAGCCATTGCTTAAACAAAGCTATTGTTGATGAAATATGTTTTCTTTACTCTAATATCAGTCATGTTTGTCCATGTGTATTCATCCGGGGTATTACATTATCAGTCATAACACTTTAGAGTGTGCCTTTTAGGTCAATTTTAAAAATGCTGTCAAAAATACAGATGTAGGTGCCACCATACTCTCCAAGTCAGGATGTTGTTCTTACCTATTAAGAGGGTTGGTATCTGAATCCTGGCCAAGCATCAAAGGTTTTATTTTTAAGGTTTCAGGACCCTGTTCCGCCTCAGAATTCTGCTCAAGCAGTCTGAGTCAGTACAATAATGGTGTCCTAGTGATCAGTCTGGGGTCCATGAGCTCTGCCTTCTTTAGCTCAGCTGTTTCTGTGAGTGTCTGTAGCCTGGTCTTGACCCCTCTTTTATCACTCCTTCCTCTCTGTGCCTGGACATCAGGATTTTGGCTCATGGTTTAACTATGTACGTCTGTTTTTATTTACTTTTCATCAACTAAGAGATGAAAGCTCTGTAATGTCATATAAATTAACTATCAATCTCATTACCCAGAAAGCACATTAAATGTAGCCTTTACACTCATGTTCAGCTGTTAGTAGAGATAATATGTGGAGAGTAAGTTTTCTCTTCAAAGCTATATTGAATCCCTCTATTATGGAATCTCTGTTTGTTCTCATCTCTTTGTCCCTGAAACATTCTTCCTGGCCCCACATGTTTTACGCTCCTCCCCTTCTCTTTCTCCCAAATCCATCTCCACTACTGTCCCCCACTACCAATATACTCAGGAGTCCTTGTCCCATTCCCATTTTGTGAGTGATCTGGCATGAATCTCTTAAGTTCTTACATGTATCACTCTGGCGGTGTGCTTTATAGGCTGGTGATCCTTTGCTCTAAGTCTAAAATCCATGTATGAGTGAGTACATCCAAGGTTGCTCTTTGTGTGCCTGCATTAAATCACTCATAATAGTTTATTCACGTTCCATTCATTGGAGATCGATTTCAAGATTCCTTTTTTCCCCCCAATATTAGTGTTCCATGGCGAAATGTGCCACAACTTCTTTATTCATTCTTCGGGTGAGGGGCATCTGGGTTGCCTTCAGGTTCTATATTACAAATAATGCTTCTGTGAATATACTTAAAGAGAGGTCTTGGTTTTATGGATGTGGATCAATTGTGTATATGCCTAAGAATAGCTGGGTCCTGGTGTAGACTATTTCCCATATTCTGAGGAATTACTATAAGATCTCACAAATGGCTGTACGAAATTGGGATGGTGATGTCTCCTGAACTTCCTTTGTTTTCAGTCTCGTTTTGGCTCTCCTGGGGATTTTAAGGTTGAGTGTTATTCTGTCAATGTCGATGATTATTTGTGATGGAATTTTGGTTGGGTTTGCATTGAGTCTGTAGATTCCTTTGGCAAGATTGCCAATTTTACTATGTTTATCATACCTCCTCAAGAATATGGGAGATATTTCCATTTACTGGTATGTGCAAATAGTGAAGGTTGACTAATTCAATTCCAATTTTTTACACTTGATCCCTGTTGTTTTTCCATTCCTTTAGCTAGAATGTCAAGTATATTATTGAAGATTATATCCATATATATATATGTATATATATATATTATATATGTATACACACACACACACACACACACACACACACACACACACATATATATATATATATATATATATATATATATATATATATATAAAGTTTCGTCTATTTGTAACTTGGTTAAGTCACTTAGAATTGTATCTTCATGTTCCATTCATTTGCCTGCAAATTTCAAGATTTCATTTTTCTTCTTTTGAATACTATTTAATTGGGTAAATGGACAACATGTTACTTATCCATTCTGCAAAAAAACTAAGATAAAGAACAGAGAAACTATACTGACAGAAGTGAAAGAATGAAACACGAGTAACATATAAAAACAAACACTACAGATTAAGGAAGTTATCCCTCCATGGGGGATGTGTTCGCAAGGTCCTTTTGTGCACCAGGGATACATCCTAGCTCCACTGTCTGAGGTCCCTTAGACTGCTCAGTCCTTCTGGCTGAGACCCATATTCAGGGGGGCCTGAGTCAGTCCCATGCTGGCTTCCCAGCTATCAGTCTGGGGGCCCATTATCTCCTCCTTGTTCATGTAAGCTGTTTCTATGTGTTTCTGCAGCCTGGTCTTGTCCTCTCCATCTGCATCTGGGTTCTAGTCCTACTCAGTGTTTATGTATGGTTGTTTGCTCTTGTTTCCAACAGGCATTAGGTGAGGACTCCATGGATAAGTTAGTTGTTGATCTCACTATCTAGAAAGCACATTTATGGTAGCCTTTCCACAGAAGCTCAAATTGTTAGTTGGCGGCAGTCTTGTAGTTCTCTAGACCTTTCTTTGGGTTCAATTCTCTCTTCAAAGCAATATTGGCTCCCTCTTTCATGTTCTCTCTCTCTGTCTCTGTCTCTCTCTCTCTCTCTTTCCTGTCTTCTATTCCTAACCAGGCTCAATTGTCCTGGTCCCACATGTTTTCCTCTCCTCCCCCTCGTTTTCTCCAACATCTCTCTCAATTTGCTGTCTTCACATAACCTGTCAGACCTACATGAACCCTACTGGATGGCATTCCCCTACATATGGAATTGGGGTGGGGGGTGGGAGGGTTGTTAGTGTGTATGTGAGAGGGCAGAGAGGATAAAAGGGATGGAAGAAGGGAGTGAGAGAGGTTGGTATGGAGGGAGGGAGAGGGAACTGGAATCGCCATGTAAAATAATAAATTAAATTAAAATAAATGCTTTGACTCCAAAATTTAAGTTGAAGGACAAGTTACTGGGCAAAAAGGATTTCTATTTTTGTTTCCACAGAAAATGAAAAGATGTGGATTCCTTCCAGAGTAATGTGTTTTGATAAAGCCAGACCCCTTGAAACAGAGTAACAGGTGATCCTACATTCAAAACAGCTGGACAAAGCAGCCTTATAGTCTACATCCAGGATTTCTGAATCTTCTTCAAATTCCCCATGACAGCGCCCCTTACCATTAGGAAGTAGTTTGGAAAGAACAATCTGCAAATTCCCAAATATTATCTATAAATGTTTGCTTTCATTTAAATGGACTTGGTTATATAAAATAAAAAAAGAAATGTATTCAACATCAAAAAAAAAAAAAAAAACCACAACAAAGTTGCATGTGACTTCTTCAAGTCCAGGTACTGGATAGAGTCCATGCATGCCAGCTCAGGCTACTATACTCAACAAAACTTTCAATAATTATAGACTGAGAAAACAAGATGTTTAATGACAAATCCAGATTTTCATACTACATATCCACAAACACAGCCTTAATGAAATTTCTGGAAGGAAAACTGCAAGGCAAGAATGTTGACTATGCTCACAATTAAGTAAGCAGTAGATAATCCCATTTTTCCAGAACCTCAAAAATGGGAAGGCACGAATATTTATAATACCACTCTCCACAGCAAATCTAAAACAAGCAATAACAAAAAAAAATGTCCTTACTTTCCTTCTTTTTTGTTTGTATAGAATAATCTGTATACGTCTGATAAAGAGAATTGGGGCATAATTTCTGTTAGTTCTTTTCCTGTTAAATTTCTACCTGGTGTCCCTGTCTCCTAGTGAAAGTGGAGTGTTGAAGTCTCCCACTACGAGTTTGTGAGATTAATGTGAGCTCGGGGTTTATTAGCATTTTTTTTAATATGGGTGCCTCTGTATTTCAGTATAGATGTTCAGAATTGACATTTTGTACTATGAGTTTATCACGTGATTAATATTAAATGACATTCTCTTTTGATTGATTTTGGATAGAGCTCTGTCTTGTTATATATTGGGATAGTTACATACCCTTACTTCTTGTGTCCATTTGATTGGAAGACTTATACCAACCCTTTATCCTGAGGTAATATCTGTCTTTCAATTCTAGATGTGTGTTTTTTTTCTGTGTACCAGCAGCATGCATTCTGTCCTCATAATTATTCTGTTAGCCTTTGACTTTTTATATGGGAGTTAAGAGAACTAATATTATGGGACAGTAATCCCCATTGATTATTAACTCTTATTAGTTTTCGATTTGTTGTTGGCAGTGTTGTTGGGATTATATTTGCCCAACATTTTCTTTGACTTATGGTAAAGTGGGATCATATATTGCTTTTGTTTTTGAGAGTGTAGTTAACTTTCTTGGGTTGGAGTTTTTAATCCAGAAATTCTGAAACATTGGTTTTGTTGATATGTGTTGGTAAAATGTGGCTATATCATTGAGTGTCTTGTTTTCTCTGTGTATAGTGATTGAGAGGGTGTTTTGGTATAGTGCCCTGGGCTGGCATCCATGGAAACTTAATATTTGTAGAACATCTATCCATGACCTTCTGGCCTTGAGAGTTTCCATGGAGAATTCAGGAGTAATTTTGATATGTCTGCCTTTTTATGATACTTGACCTTATTTCCATTTAATGCTCTTGATATTGTTTCTTTATTATGATTGTTAGGTGATTTGAATATTAGGTGGCTATGGTCCTTTTTTTGTTAAAATCTGAGAATGTTATGAAAATAATAAAAGGAGGAAATGTCTCTGTGGTTCAGTGAGAGCTTGTTGAGTTATCAAAAAAAAGAGATAAATGTTTTATGCAATATTAGTCCATTCATTCTTAATTTACATTTTTTTCAACACATGTCTTATGAAACTGACCCTCCAATTTTCAAGATATTATTGTTTTTGCTTTTTTTTTTCACCATGAGGTGCATCTAGATTGTTACCAGTTTCTGGCTATTATAAACAAAGTTGCTATGAAAATAGATGAACAGATATCCTTGTTGCATGAATGTGCGTCATTTGCATTAATACATAAGAGTGGAATTGCTGGAAGATGAGGTCGATTGATTCACAATTTCCTGAGAAAACAACATAGTGATTTCCAGAGTGTCTGTAAAAGATTCAACTCCCAACAGGAATGGAGGAGTCTTATGCTTTCCCTTCATCCTCTCCAGCATAAACTGTCATTTTTTGTTTTATTTTAGGCATTCAAACAGTTGTGACATGGTTTCTCGTAGTGCCTTGATTTTCATTTTCCTGAAGGCTACCTATAGTGAGCACTTTCTATCTTTCAGCCATTTTAAATTGCTACACTGATCATTTTCACTTTACACCGTTACCCCAACTTTTAATTGGGTAATTATGCATTGTGATGATTTCCTTCTTGATTTTTCTTGCTTTTCCTTTCATTCATTGCAGTGGGGTGTAAAACCTGAATTAAAAAAATTGGAAAATAACATACATTGCGCAACTTTAAAACTAATACTTAAGATTGTAAAATGGTATAGAGTCAAAAAATATATAATTTATGACTCAATCTACCTTGCCCCCCCCTTTTTTCCAAGCCTAACTATATATTTAGGCACAATTACTGCTTACAGCTTTTTGTAATTATATCTGTCTTTTTATGCATCTGTAATCTTTCCTGTGCTCAGGAGCAAAGCCCCAAAGAAACATCCTCAGAATTGTCAAGCTGTTGTATCATGCCCTGGACAGAGTGCTTGTACTGAAGACCTTATGAGAGACTATTAACTTTCCCAGTATTCCAGAGGGAAAAAAAGTAAAGACAAACTTGACCATAATATTCTTTTAATTTTGCAAGTATTTCTTAGCAAAAGTAATGTATTAATGAATTCATATGACTTAAAATTCATATAACAATCTATAAGTAATTTTCAAATAGTTTTCAGATTTCATTAATTTTAAAGGTTATACATTCCTACATATTTTCTAAACTGTAGGTCTCAAGATAAATAAAGTGTCAATGCAATCCTTAAAGTATAAATTTGGAAACTTGATACATGTTATTGTAGCAAACCCTAAGGGAAATTATAATATATTCTCTTTTATAGTATGTAAGGAGTATGGGTTTTTCCTCCCGCCGCCAACTTGTCCCGCCGCCACGCCAGCCCCAAATAATACATAGACACTCTGTATTAGTATTATACTGTTGGCCAGTTACTACTTTCTTATCGGCTAGCTCTGTCTTAAGTATTAACCCATTTGTGTTAATCTATGTATTGCCATGTGGTCTTTCCCGGGAGCCGGCTGCTGCGTACTGCTCTCGCCAGCCTCTCCATCTTTTCCCCTTCTTCCTACTTCCTCTTCCTCCTTGTCTCCTAGTCCCTCCTATATTCCTTTCCTATTGGCCAACAGTGCTTTATTTATTACCCAGTATGAGAAACATATACAGAATGACATCTCCCAGCATCTCCTCTTTTCTGTCTAAATAAAAAGAAGGGTTTCAACCTTAACATAGTAAAATATATTATACAACATTTATCAAGTAAGAATCACAGTTAACACTATTTAGTCTATTAACATTTATTTAAGATTTGAAGAAAATATTCCATCATCTATTTTGTCTTTGTGAGTTAAAGTCCTATATGTAATTTATCTTTAATCCTAAGGAAAACTAACTATAACTATCTGTCTTCAACTCCTTCAAAGACCACAGGAGGATAATATATAAACTCTAGATATGAAAGAGACAACTCACTGCCTGGTCACCTGAAGTTCTTTTATAATCTTTCATCTTCAGCCCATAGTGTGTCTGGCAGACTCTTCAGCAAAGCAGGAAACTTTAAACTGTCTTTTTCTGTTGGCAGTTTGTCAGTCACTTTTCTCTGTGTCCTGCATACTGTCTGGCAGACTGTTCCATGAAGCAGGATCTCTGTAGCAATGTCCATCTTGAATCAGCAGTCACTTTTCTGTGGGTCCTGCATGTCCAGTTTATACAGCATAAAGTCAAACAGTCCAGATAAGAGCAGTATCCTGTCCAAATGGCTAGTCTTGCCATACTGGAGGCAAACTCCATAACATGTTTCTTTAGCCAAGAGTGTACCAATGTTGCTGTGAGACCTAGGGTGACTGTTCAGGTGGCTTGCTGTTTCTGTCCTTGCTGCACCTTTTGGAAGTTGTCCATCTGCATTTCCTGTCTACTGTAGTATTTTTAATTTCCTTCTCAGGTCTTGATGAGGTTGAAGATTAAACTATCACAACTATTATTCTCTCTTCCTAAGATATATTAGGTACAAGACTTACGTTTTCCAGCTTAAGACAACTCTATTGTAAACTCCATTATGCCCTCACCCTAGGACTAGATGTGTAGGTCATTTTGTTCTCGATTTTCCTTTTCTTAGAGCACACTTGTTATTCACTGTTTTGTATATAGTTTTGTATTAAACCTAAATCTTTTCTTTAGACTAAAAGTGGAATTGTAGTAACATAGTCCTTCTGTGGCACTGACCACGCCCATTGGGGGGTGGAGCCAGGAGCAGAGTGACCTGTGGAAGGAGGTCAGAGGGAGAGACAGGAAAAGCTGATTGCTGGCAGAACTCAGACAGGAGAGGATCGGGTTGAATTTCCTGGTGTTCAACTGTCTAGGCTATAAGTTATTTCTCCCTGAATAAACATCTATTCGGCCTATTTGTTTATCCTGATCCTTATTTAACCATGTTAATAGTATCTCTCCCTTTAAAAAAAACAGCAGTTTCTTACATATAACTTTCTATTTGATTAGTCATAATCTAAGAAAGTCAGTTACATCACAAGCACTTCTTATGATCTCAACATTCTACAGCCTGAACTTTCTTGCATTTGAAATCCTATGAGTGATAATGAGAGCTCTCTGTTACTTCTATCAACTTTGTGGACTGTTTACTCACGGTTTTAGTGGTAAGTTATAAGAAGATAGAATTTTTTCTTAACTTTTCCTACTTAGGCTCCTTTATCTTGGTATTTCATTGTGTTTCTGCTCAGTCTTTGAATATTCTTATTATCATTTATCTTTACTACTTCCTATTATTTCCATACGTACATCTTTCATTATTTTGTATGTTTCAACCTCACCTCAATCGAAAGTTTTCAGAAGGACATTCTGATTAACCATTCAGTCTTACTGTTTTGAGGCTATGTTTCTTTCTTCTGTATTTTTATAGTATCTAACTCTCAAAAACTTCTTTTGTGCCCAAAACTGTCACATCTTCAATATTCAACATCCCATGGCTAGTGTCCATAGATGCAACCTGCCAAGGAATTATCCTTAATCAGTGGTGGATCCTGTCTACAATAAGGTGTCTAACTAAACTGTGAGTATAAATAAACCTGTCAAAAAAATTACATGATAATATACATTATTTGAGCCAGGTTTACTATCATAATATGTTTTTGGCATATAAGGAACACATATTCTTTAAAACTGTTTATAATTTCTCATTTGTTTTTATTTAATTTATTATTTTACAGGACGATCCCAGTTTCCTCTCCCTACATCCCTCCCTCTCTCCCTCCCTTTTACACTCTCTGCCCTCTCACATGCACCCTGAACACCCTCCCCTTCAATCCCCCACTCCAATTCAATATGTAGGGGAATGCCATCCAAGTGGGGTCATGTAGATCTGACAGGTTATGTGAAGAAGGGACTAGGGCTTCTCTCCTGTCCCTAGGTTAAGGCTGTTATCCCTCCATGGGGGATGTGTTCGCACCATGATACATCCTGGTTCCACTGTCTGAGGTCCCTTAGACTGCTCTGTCCTTGCTGAGACCCATGTTCATGGAGGGGGCTAATATCATTCAGATGTTGAATAGTTGCATTGTTACCTAAAGATGTTAGACAACACTTTTTACCCTACCTCAACAAGATGATATGGCAGACGCAGTATACCTCATAAGGAAGGTGTTAATTTCTCTGAGTAGCAGATGGGAGGTGGAGGAGTGGGGTGAGAATGGTGAGAGTACTTGAGAAACTGGGATTGGAATGTAAAAAATAAATTGTAAAAAAAATATTAAAAAACAATTTTTGTATGAATAGTTAATGAACATTTCACATATAATTGAATATTGTCTTATATCTTTCTATTCCATTAGGAAATATTTGACATCTGATATTTCAAAAGTAATTAGAAAAGAAGGAATTTTACATGGTAATAAAATATGCCTTCATCCCAATTTTAATCCAAGTGGTGGAAAATACCCAGACGAAGCAGATATTGGTGTGATCCTTTTGGAATTCCCAATTAGGATGAAAGAAATTTCACTTCTTCAACCTTACAACATCTTTAGAGAAAGCTGTTTTCACTGTGTTTACAGACATTGCAATGTATACCAATACCAGAGTAAGCCAAACTACTCACTATGCTATATAATGTAGTTCAAATAATTATTATTTTAAGTCATATTAATGAGAAATAAGATAGGAAGTTTATGAAATAATGCCTAGATTATTCCACTTTATAAGAGTAAACAGACACCGTGAGATATTAAATTTTATGTATATTCAATTTAAAATTCACTTGAACAAATATAAGCATTCATGAAAAGTAAAAAATTTAATAATTTGGTATAAGCATCACTGAAAATATTTTATGTATTAACAATTCTGAATTGTAGTTTAAAGTTGTATTTTGTACAAGATAACATTGTTCAAAGTCATGTCCTCCATGTGAAGAAGAAACTTATCCCAGTTGGGTTGAGACTTGTGCCACATTCTAAAGCAAGTCACATGCTATTTATTATGAACCAATGGCTTTGGTTATTAAAGGAAGTATACAAATGTTGAAGGAGGCTAGTCAGACAATAATGCACAAGAACAATACAGCAAAATTCAAGAACAATATCCACAGTGGCCTTAGGACTGACAACCACAAAACCAATCATGGGAAATCATGAAAGCACGAATTCTGCAATATTATGGACCATTTCCATCATGGTAACTTCAGCCGCTGATTGCCCATCATTTACCTTTGCAGTGTACACAACAAACTATTCCTCCTATTTTGATTTGAAGGAGGGAGACATGCTCCACTCAGAATTATATTTCTGGTAACTGCAATGGATTGTTGACTACAGGACAAAAAAAAATTGTAATTTAAAAACTCAGAGGTGGTTAAGCCCATCTATTTAAGGGTTTAGTTTGTAAATTAAGAGCAAAGTAAGTTCGTTGATCAGGAGAACTAGAGACACGTGAACCAACAAAAGAGTGCTGTCTCAGAAACATTTTCTATAATTGTAGAGATACAACTATTATAGCCTTAATATGTGTTCACAGGCAGAATTCAATCCATGGTTTAAATATCTTTAAGAACTGTGTGCATCTATCTCTGGCTAATCTCAAAGAGGAGATGTACAATTTTATTTTCTTATATGTTAATCTGTTTATTCTGAGGAACATATGTCAAATGATGTTGGGAAAGATGATGCTAAGTTTATTTAGCTCTATGAAGCTGTGGCTATTTGCATGTCTAGAGCATCCTGGTGATCTCATAAAGTGCTGACTGACCAATAGCAAGTCAGAAGAAAGGAAGCACAGGGCTGGCAGGTAGATAGAACAAATATGAGAAATCCAGCCGAAAAGATGAAGGAGCAAAAACTCAGGGCACATCCAGGTACCCTATCACAGAGCAAGAGAATTAGAACTAAGGACTGCAAAAGTCACAAAGGAGAAAGGTAGAGGGGTAATTCAGCTTTCTGATGAGAGAAAAAACAATTATCAGTTTTGTGATTTGGTAACTGCTTTTATTTCCTTATTCTTGGAAGTTCCTGTACAACCAGGCAGAAAGCAAATCAATTCACCTGAGCTCAGTGTAAAGCCCCCCCCCCTAAAAAACAAAAACAAACAAAAAAAAACAAAAAACAAAAAACAAAAAAACATCTCTTTTTGTATGCCCAAGTCATTCTTTTTTTATTTGATGTTCTGGGCTCTCTTTCAGCTTTTTGACAGAAAATCACTCCATCAATTTAGTAAGTCCAGTGGGCAGTTCAAGATAGCTAGCCACATTGTATCCAGAAAGAAGAAAAGGAAATGCCCATTGATGCAGCAAGATAATAGGGTCTGCTATTGAAGGCAGGGGAAAGTCCTATACAAATAAATATCTCCGCTGATACATAAATGGTCTTGTTCTGGGGTGGAAGGCAGCAACACAAACTATTGTTCTGTGTCTGTAAGCACACGGTAACCTGATGGGAGATGTCATTATGTATATATGTATCTCATACTGGTTAATGAATAAAGCACTGTTGACCAATAGCAAAGGAAGATAGGAGGGACTATGATACAAGGAGGAGGAAACGGAAGTAGTGGGGAGGAGTCAGGATAGAGAGACGGGAGAGAACAGAATTGCCAGTCACCTCTCGCTGTTAAGACCACGTGGAAATACATAGAAATGGGTTAATACTTCAGACAGAGCTAGCTAGTAAGGGGCCAACAGAATTATATCAAATATAGAGTCTCAGTGTATCATTTGGGGCTGGTGCGGAAGTGGGACATGACTAGGCAGTGGGAGAAAAAAAACGTACTCCTTACAGATGGCACCCACAAGGCTAGTAAGAACTTCCACTTAAAATTTAACAAAAGCTTAAAAAAGGGGTTTTAGAAAGAAAAGAACAGAGACAAGCAAGGTTTCTTACTAACAGCATTTTTCTTGGTTGAACTCTATTTTGCCAAGAGACAAGCAGATATTCGTGCAGCTCCTTTAAGGGAAATTTCCTGACTCAGCATAAGTGGCAAAAAAACTGCATGGCTTTTAAAAAGCACTGCTAACAATTTATTAGTGTGTACTAGAGCTTGCATTGGCAGTGACCACATCTGCAAGCCGGCAGCATGCAGACCAAGGCAATGAGCACAGTTCTCAGAGCTGGCGGTAAAATAGCCACTGCCATCTTTGATAAACCATGGCTGACACAGCTATGACTTTCATTTTAGCAATGTTGTTGTTTACCTGATAAAAGACTTGTGGCCAGACAAAGATAAAGATTTAGAGTAAAGACAGATTCACATTAAGAAAAACCTCTAAAGATTTACTGTGTGTTTTAAAAAAATATGTAGGCTTGGGAGAGAATAAAAAAAATGGTTTTAAAAAGACAGAAAAAAGCTGGGTGTTGGCACACACCTTTAATCCCAGCACTTGGGAGACGGAATCTCTGTGATTACAAGTAAACCAGGTAGGCAGAATGAATTCTAGGACAGATAAAAGTAACACAGTAAATTTGGGCGTCGTTCTTTCCAAATACTTCCTGTTGGTAAGGGGCGCTGTCTTGGGGGATTCGAAGTAGTTTGGAAAGAACGATGACCAAATTCCCAAATACTGTGTATAAATGTTTGTTTTCATTTAAATGGAATTTGTTATATAAAATTAAATAAAAAAAATATGTAAAAAAAATACTAGCATTACAGCAAATGCAACAAATAGTTCACTAATCCATTGAAGGTTATTTTTTTTAAAAAGATTTACTTATTATGTATACAGCGTTCTGCCTGTCTGTAACACCGAAGGCCAGAAGAACGCATCATATCTCATTACAAATGGTTGTGAGCCACCATGTGGTTGCAAGGAATTGAACTCAAAACCTCTGGAAAAGTAGCCAATGCTCTTAGTGTCTGAGCCATCTCGCCAGGCCCTCAATGTTAATTTTTGATAAATGGTCACTAAGCGTAAAAAAAAAAAAAAAAAAAAAAAAAAAAAAAAAGAGTAACACAGTGAAACACTGTCTCAAAAAATGAAAAAAAATAGAAGAAAGAGAGTAATAATACAGCCCTGTAAAAATGAAAAGCTCAGAAAGAATCTGTACACTGTATGGCATTATATTGTCTTTATATCGTTTGACTGCTGAGGAAACAACTGATAAAAGAAATACTGCTGGAATAACTCAATTTATATATTTTAAAAATGCGTTCACTTCAAAATTTAAGTTCAAGGACAAGTTACTAGGGAAAAGGATTTCTACTTTTGTTTCCACAAAAAATGAAAAGCTCTGGATTCCTACAGACTAATGTGGTTTGATCAAGCCAGAACCCCTGAAACAAAATTCCTGGTGATCCAACATTCAAAACAGCTTGAACAAGGCAGCATTGTAGACTACAGCCAGGATTTCTGCATCTAATTAGGATCCCCCATGACAGCGCCCTTTACCAGCAGGAAGTAGTTTGGAAAGAACTACGCTCAAATTCCCAAATATTGTTTATAAATGTTTGTTTTCACTTAAATGGGGTTGGTTATAAATGATTAATGACCACAACCAATCTCTTTTTAAAGTTAAAAAGGGAATTATGGTATAGATATGACTATTTTGTTTTGGAATGGATTTTCATTTATTGATACAAATTTAAGTTCAATTTTGTCGTATATACATTTCTCCTCTTATTTAGGTATTGTGTTTTTATAGCTTATTTAGAAATGTAATGTATAATTTAATCCAGATTATAGGGAATTACCTATAATAGTCAAAACTTATAATTAAGTTAGCTAGATTTTCTAGATATACAGAGATGTATTTGAGACGAATAGGCATTCTTCAAACCTTTCAAAGGCCTACAGAATATGGCAATTAAAATGGTTTAGTGTTTTTGTTGACAATGAGGCACAACTTCTCCTGGCAACACCACCTGTGTCAGAAAGGAAGATGAATATTAAATAAACATGTTATGGTGTTTGCTTCCAATATGGCAAGACTAGCCATTTGGACAAGATACTGCTCTTATCTGGACTGTTTGACTTTGTGCTATATAAACTGAACACGCAGGACCCACAGAAAATGATTGCTGATTCAAGATGGACATTGTTCTAGAGTTCCTGCTTCATGGAAGAGTCTGCCAGCTGCCTCTTGCTGGCAAGACGACGTGGAAGTACATAGAAATGGGTTAATACTTAAGACAGAGCTATCTGATAAAAAACAAGTAACGACCCAACAGAATTATATCAAATACAGAGTATCGGTATGTCATTTTGGGCTGGCACAGCGGCGGGAGAAGACCAGGCTGTGGGCAGAGAACACACGTAGTACATACAGAAACCTTCTGAAAGTTCCTCCTGTGACCTAGGCTTTACTAGCCAATAAGATCCCTTAGCAACCTGTCAGTCAGAAGTGATGCAGAGCCCCTCTGTCCCTGGCTTTAGGCTTGGCTTTAGAGAGAAACTGGCACCACTGGATTTGTTTGCTTTGGTTTGAGCAACAGTGAGTTGGAAAACCACAGTAAGGTGAGGGGCTGCTATCCCAAGATGGTGAGTGGCAGATGGTGCAGTGTGATGGGTATTCCCTGGGTCTAGGTGCAGTTGGCTCTCTAACCCAGGAGGTTCCATGCAGTCCTTGAAATCCCTGGACCCAGAGGCAGGCTCTCAATAACTTTGCTCTATGGGCTGAGTCTACTCTGAGCATTGGAAGCAGGAAACTATGAATAGAATCTTGTTTGTAGTCACCAAGAACATGATTTTGGCGCACCCATGGAAACCAGTTGTCCAAACTTGAAGATGCCTTATTTCTGCAGTACCTTCTAGATGGTCTGCACTTTTGTATTGTTATTTTTGTAGAGGTTCGTACAAAGGATGTAATAATGCTCACAAAGCCTCACAAAGTAGAATTCAACTGAAAAGGACTGCCTATGAAACACCCAAAAATACATGTTTAAAAATTGGATCCCAGTTTCACATATGCTCACCATGATTTTATAGACATTTGACTCAAAGCCATTACAAAAAGCCATTCCTTTTTTTTTACAAACAGCATCAAGTCCCATCCAAATATAAAATTCTGTCCTGTATGAAGCTATTAAAGGAGATATTAAGGGAAACAGGAAAACTTAAGGAATTTTGTGCCATAAAGTTTCAGTTTTCTTCTTGCAAGAAGCATAGTTCAGTCAGATGGGCAATAGGACATCAGGTGACAACTATTTGAAAAGTTAATCACTGTGATGTTGAGGAATTTCCTGAACAAGCAAGGTATTGCGGTTTAATAAGGATCAGGTTAAACAATAAGGCCGAACAGATGTTTATTCAGGGAGAAATTACTCACAACATAGACAGATGAACACGAACAGGTTCCTGCTTCCAAGAATTACTCCGGAAGTCCTCTTGTCCCCATGAAGCTTGCAAGGGAGCATTCCTCTGCTCCTTGTCAGACCTAGTAATTTAGGTCACTTCTGTCACTAACTCCACACCCCAAAGGGCGAGGTCAGTACCACAGAAGGAGACAAAGTGAATATCCCACTACAATTCCCATTTTACTCTAAGGAAAAGATTTAGGCTTTATACAAAATTATATACAAAAGAGGGAATACCAAGTGTGCTTTAAGAAAAGGAAAATCGAGAACAAAACAACCTACATATCTAGTCCTAGGGTGAAGGCATAACAGAGTTTACAATAGAGTTTTCCTAAGCTGAAAACCTTTAGTACCTAATATATCTAACTAGGAAGAGAGAATAATAGTTGTGATAGTTTAATTTCCAAACTCATCAAGACCTGAGAAAAAAAATAACAATAATAGGGTAGAGAGGAAGTGCAGATGGGCAACTTCCAAAAGGTGCAGTGAGGACAGAAACAGCAGGCTACCTGAACAGTCACCCTAGGTCTCACAGCAATGTTGGTACACCCAGTTTTGGCTAAAGCCAAGAGAACTTGACAGACCACAGCAACAGCAGGGAGGGAGAATGGCTGTCTTACCCTGACTTTGCAAGGTCAAGCAGTCTTCTATATTTGTCTCCTGCAAGCACATAGGACTGCATGTCCAAATCAGTGGTCAAGGTGGGGTCAACTCTTTGCCCAACAGGCCATTAGTTGAGGTGAGAATGAACTCCAGCAGGAGCAACAACAGTGTCCAACATATTTTCGGGAAAGTGTACTGTGCTGTCAGGAACAACAGTGTCTCATGTCAATGGAGTAGTAATATTAAAACATTTAAATGCCATGTTCTGCATGTCTATGAAGTGATTGAAGATTAAGCATCTACTCTGACTAATCTAATAATTAAAGGAAACATGGGTAAAGATGATATGTAATACTACTGAGTATTACTGAGCTAAAAAAACTGATTAAAATTTCCTTGAGTAAAGCAATGATTAATATCTAAACAATATAACAACAATATAACTATGTACATATAAGGTTACTTCCTGCTGAAATGGGATGATGATTGCTCCATAGGATCCTGTGTGAAGAAAATTTTAAGCAACCAAATTTCTCAACAGAACTGGCTGTGACATATGTATATAGTCACTGTGTGGTGAAAATGCTTGACTGTAGTTCTATTTGAAACTCTGGCCAGGGTGTAATAAGAAGTTGCACCATTACAGCTTGCTAGTCATGAGTTGTCTCGAGCAAAACAGTCTCAAATGAGTTTTAGGGTGATGTTTGTGGTACAGATGCACCACGAAAGGCAAGGGAATATGACGGTGTATGGCCCCATCATCTTAAAGGAGAGTTCAAAGATTGCTATGAGGAATACTTAGTATTTCTTGTGAAAAACTTAAACATCAATAGTACAGTAAAATTTTTTAAGTTTTTTTTTTGTTGTGTTTTGACTATTTTTTTTTTATTTTATATAACCAAGTCCATTTAAATGAAAACAAATATTTATAGACAATATTTGGGAATTTGGGCGTTATTCTTTCCAAACTACTTCCTGCTGGAAGGAATTCACATCTTTTCATTTTCTGTGGAAACAAAAATAGAAATCCTTTCCCCCAGTAACTTGTCTTTCATCGTAAATTTTGGAGGCAAAGCTTTTTTTTAATTTAATTTATTATTTTACATGTCAATCCCAGTTCCCCCTCCCTCCCTTCTTCCCTCCCTTTTATCCTCTCTGCCCTCTCATATGCACTCTAACCACCCTCCCCTCCCATCCCCCCACCCCAATTCCATATATAGGGGAATGTCATCCAGTTGGGGTCATGTAGATCTGACAGGTCATTTGAAGTAGGGACTAGGACATCTCTCCTGTCTCTAGATTAAGACAGTTATCCCTCCATGGGGAATGTGTTCGTGATGTCCTCTTCTGCACCAGGGATACATTCGGGCTCTACTGTCTGAGGTCCCTTAGGCTGCTCAGTCTTTCTGTCTGTGACCCTTATTCAGGCGGGGCCTGAGTCAGTCCCATGCTGTCATCCCAGCTATCAGTCTGGAGACCTGTTAGCTCCTCCTTGTTCAGGTAAGCTGTCTCTATGTGTTTGTGCCGCCTGGTCTCGTCCTCTCCATCTACATCTGAGTTCTACTTCGACTCAGTGTTTATGTATGGGTGTTTGATCCTGTTCCCAACAGGCATTAGTTGAGGGCTCCATGGATAAGTTAGTTGTTGATCTCACTCTCTGGGAAGGGCATTTATGGTAGCTTTTCCACAGAAGCTCAAATTGTTATTTGGCAGCAGTCATGTAGTTTTCTAGACCTTTTCTGTGTTCAATTTTATCTTCAAACCATTATTGGTACCCTCTTTTATGTTCGCTCTCTCTGTGTGTGTCTCTGTCTCTCTTCTTCCTGACTTCTATTCCTAACCAGGCTCAGTCTTCCTGGTCAAACATGTTTTCCTTTCCTCCCCCTCGTTTTCTCTTTCTCTCTCCTTGCTCTGCTGCCCCACTTCCCCTGAGCTCTGGGGAATTGTCCCTTACCAGTTTTGTAAGGGAATTTATATGACTCTCTTAGAATATACCTTATATCCTAGTTCCTCTGGTGGTATGAATTATAGGCTGGAGATACTTTGATCTATGTCTAAAATCCATATATAAGTGAATTCATATTGTGTTCCTCTTTTTGTGACTGGGTTACCTCATTCAGAATGGTTTCTTCAAGTGCCATTCACTTGCCTGCGAATTTCAAGATACCATCATTTTTTTTCTGCAGAGTAATATTCCATTATGTAGATATGCCACATCTTCATTATACATTCTTTAATTGAGGGGCACCTAGGTTGCTTCCAGATTCTTGCTATTAAAATTGTGCTGCTATGAACATAGTTGAACAAACATCTTCGTTGCATGTACGTGAATCGTTTGGGTATATGCCTAAGAGGGGGATTGCCAGGTTCTATGGTGAACTAATTACCATTTTCCTGAGGAACCGCCATACTGATATCCAAAATGGCTGTATGAGTTTGCACTCCCACCAGCTGTGGAGGAGTGTTCACCTTTCTCCACATTTTCTCCAACATGAGTCATCATTTTTGTATCTAATTTTAGCCATTCTGGCAGGAGTAAGATGGTATATCAAAGTTGTTTTGATATGCATTTCCCTGATAGCTAAGGATGTGGAGCATTTTCTTAAGTGTCTTTTAGCCTTTTTGATTTCCTCTATTGAGAATTCTTTCTTCAGTTCTGTACCACATTTTTAATAGGATTATTTGGTGTTTTGTTGACTAGTTTCTTGAGTTCGTTGTGTATTTTGGAGATTATCCCTTTGTCAGATATACGATTGGTGAAAATATTTTCCTAGTCTGTGGGCTGCCATTTGGTCTTATCCACTGTGTCATTTGCCTTACAGAAGCTTCTGTGTTTGAAGAGGTCTGATTTATTAATTGTTTCTCTCAGTGTCTGTGCCCCTGGAATTATGTATAAGAAGCGGTCTCCTATACCAATTTGTTCAAGGGTACCTCCTACTTTTTCTTCTAAGAGGTTCAATGTGACTGGATTGATGTTGAGGTCTTTGATCCATGTGGACTTGAGTTTTATTCATGGCGTAAGACATGGGTCTATCTGCTGTCTTCCACACACCCTCATCCAATTGTGCCAGCACCATTTGTTGAAGATACTGTCCTCGCCCCATTGTATAATTTTAGCTGTTTAGTTGAAAATCAGGTGTTCATAGGTGTGTGTGTTAATATCAGGATTTTCAATTCAATTCCATTTTTCTACCTGTCTATTTTTATGCCAATACCAGGCTGTTTTCAGAATTATAGCTCTGTAGTAGAGCTTAAAGTCAGGAATGGTGATGCCTCCTGAAGTTCTTTTATTGTATATGGTTGTTTTGACTATCCATGGTCTTTTGTTTTTCCATACAACGTTGATTATTATCCTTTCAAGGTCGGTGAAGATTTGTGGTGGGATTTTAATGGGGATTGCATTGAATCTGTAGATTGCTTTTGGCATGATTGCCATTTTTACTATGTTTATCCTACCTATCCAAGAGCATGGGAGATCTTTCCATATTCTGGTATCCTCTTTAATTTCTTTCTTTTGAGCGACAAAGTTCTTATTTTATATGTCTTTTACTTGTTTGGTAAGTGTTACACCAAGATACTTTATGTTGCTTGTGGCTATTGTAAAGGGTGATGTTTCTCTGATTTCTTTCTCTGCCTCTTTGTTGTCTGAAAAATGTAGGGCAACTGATTTTTTTGAGTTTATCTTGTATCCTGCTAGTTTGCTGAAGGTGTTTATCAGCTGTAGAGTTTATTGGGTTGCTTATGTAAAGTATCATATCATCTGCAAATAGAGACAGTTTGACTTCTTCCTTTCCAATTTGGATCCCCTTGATCTCCTTTTGTTTTCTTATAGCATGAGCTAGAACTACTAGTACGATATTGAAGAGATATGGAGAGAGGGGACAGCCTTGTCTTGGTCCTGATGTTTGAGAAATTGTCTTAAATTACTCTCCAGCAGTTGGTTTGCTGTATGGTTAGGTATGTTCCTGTTATCCCTGACCTCTCCATGACCTTTATCATGAAAGGGTGTTGAATTTGTTGAAGGTTTTTTACACATCTAGGGAGATAATCGTATGGTTGTTCTATTTCTGTTTGTTTATATGGTGGATCACGTTGAAAAGTGTTCTCATGGGATGCATTGCTTCTGCTTTCAGACCCAAATAGCACTAATTGTTTAGTCTGCAGGAGTATTCAGAGTAGGCAACGAATTGCTGGAGTCACCATTACGAAAAAGACATGACTGTGGTAGGGAGTGTGATGTTGTAATTTTCCAGCATGTTTTAATTCATGTCATGTGAATGACCACAGACCAGTGTTAGTGGACAATTTGGGAAGGTTATTCTGAGAAAATTCATATGGAATTTGCAAATAGGTAACTCTCCTGTTCAGATAAATTCAATCCTGCTTGACACAGTTATATCTTCCAAGAGTCCTGAAAAGCATGTCATTTTTCCAAAGCTCAGTAGAAAATATTTGCATATGGGCAACATCAATCTATGTCTTATTAATGACCACAGTAATATTTTGTTTGTAATCCAGCAAATAAGGCTTTACTGGATATTAGAGTTCAGAGATGTGTCATTAGTTAGTAAGTGCCAAGTCACTATTTAGCCACACAAATAAGCCACTAGTTAGTTACCCACACAAAGTTACTAGTTACTACATACACTAAGTCACGAGTTAGTCACACACCTAAGCCATTAGTTAGCCATACAGGCAAGTGATGTAGTATACAAGTCATCCATAAACTGGCAGCAGTGGGACACAGCTTTAATCCCAGCTCTTAGGAGAAAGAGACAGATGTATCTCTGTTAGCTCAATGCCACTCCGGGCTACTAGAGAAAAAGTGATAAAAGAAAAAGGGGGAGTTAGGGAGATATCTACAGAGAAACAAAGGGAGAGGAAGAAGGAAAGTGATTAAAATGGGAGAGAGAGAATCAGTCTAAAAGAGAAACTTCTAACAGAAATGTTATCCCAGCAATTGAGATCACATGCTTTTAATCTCAGCACTGTCCATGAGATAGGAGGGGATATGACTGGACAGAGAAAAGAACATAATGGATGGAGGAGACAGGATGTCTTGCAATGAGATGGTTCAGTCTGAGAAGTCACTCTGAGGTTTCATAAAGGCAGCAGTCAATCAAGAAGGCAGTGTGACAACAGGATTGGTCCTTTGGTCTGAAGACTGGTAGAGGTAAGAACTCTAGTGGCTGGCTGCTCTAGTTTTGTGATCCATCAGCTTTCACTCTCTGAGAGGTGACTCCAAATTTTATTATTAATATCTATCAGAAATCTTGCTGAAAATTTTATTCTCTCTAGGGAAGTGTGGCATTTTTTGAAGTCAATATAGACAAGTTTTCAACATATTAAAAATACATTATTTTCATTTTCAAACCTATCACTTATCGGTATATTTTTAAATGTCTGATTTAAGTGCATTGTTGCTTTCGTCTGTGATTGTTTATGCTTTCCCATGTTTCTAGGTTTTACGTGTTTCATTCCTTTTCTCTCAAGTGATGTTGTTTATTGATTTCTGTGTAGAACAAAGTCTCCTGGAGCTTAGGCTTGCCTCATTTATTTTAATTGAGAATTACTTTGAATTCTTAATCCTACATCTCCTACCAGGGCTCAGAAAAATTTTCTGTACTTCTTTCACTCTGGAATTTGATGGGCAAATGAGGAAGAAAAATGGACCAGTTATTGAGTGACCTCCAACCCCCCCTACTTTTTGCAAGGACTTGTTAATGAAGAATCTGAGCAAGGATTGACTTCATGATCAACTTTGAATCTTGTGGAGTCACAGTGCAGAAAAGGAAAGGTAAGTTGGAGGCTGAAATTTCCTCTTTCAACAGTAGTTGAGATTACCAATGTAGAATTAGTTAACCCATTCCAGATGATCAATAATTATCCTGATTGGACATTTCTTGGTGTCCCTAGATGAGGGCAATCAAGAATATATATATTTTTAAATAATAACTATTTCATATCCACATACTCTCTCCTGTTCCTAAGGCTCACCAGTACACCTTGTTGTTTTCTAATTCATGGCCTATTTTACTCGAGCAACAGTTACACAGTAGCAACAGTTACTGTTTGAATGAGATGTACATTTGGCTGCAGTATTTCCCAGGGATAAGGTCAAGGGTTGCCGGCACTGCACATTGAGTGTATAATAGAATGTGCACAAAATCAACCCTGTGCTTTGGACAAGGAGCAGGATGTGTTCTACAACATTAGCAGAATGCCTACAAAAAATATAAACTTTCCAGTCTAAGCCCCTGTCTGCTGGGCTGATAGGGCAGAACTGCAAGGGCTGTGCTCTCTGCGTCCTTTGATCTCTGAAAACCTGGTAGGGGTACTGCTAATAGTCTAGGCCAAGCAGGTAATACCAGGCAATGAAGGACTCTGGGAAGGCTTAGCAGACAGGAGCAGTGGAGTCAGGTTCCTTTCAGTTTCTTTCCAGGATTCTCTTCTTCTGCTGTTTTAGGGAGCTGTACTGAAGACCAAAAGCTATACTGATGAGAGAAGTCATTCTGTAAATATGATTCTCTTACTGGTTAATGAGAAAACACTGTTTCCCTATAGGAAAGCAAGAAAAGTGGAACTAGGAGAGGTGGAGGATTCTTAGAAATATAGTAGATTTACAATATGATATCGGGAAGCGAGGATGTGAGTCTGGCATTCTCGGGAAGAAAAGACCATGTACAAATAAATATATTAGTGATTATGGGTTAATATTATAAGCAGAGTTAGCCAATAAGGAATGCTAGTAACTGACCAACAAACTTATAATTAATACAGTGTCTCTGCATATTATTTGGGGCTGAAAAAGCAGTGGGACCAGGTTGCCAGAAAACTGCTATTAACATGCCATGGTGCTTACAGAGTGTTCAGATCAGGTCTGCTGACCTGTCCTTTCTTCTGGGATTTGTATGGACCATGATACAAACTGTGGTTCCCTTGGTCCATGTGGAGACCTGTGCAGTTGTTTTGTCCTCTGAGCCAGCCTGTACAAGAATTTTGCAGAGAGAGAGAGAGTTCCAGAGAAAGGACCATCTGTATTTGGAAGCATTAACAGTAGCTAGAGGGACAGAAGCAAGAGTTTAAGGGTCATTTTGACATAATTTGAGTTTTGAAGTCTGTGTTTATTTAATCCCTGGACACGAATTCACAGGTAACTGGATAAAATTGGTAAAGGTCACAGTTTTGCTGACTGAGTATCTTTTGCTTTTGTTTTTGATGAATAGTTGTGTATATTTTTCTGGCCACAGTTCTTGCCTTTTCATTTCATTTCCTGTATTCTTTTAAAAATATTGTACACATTTTGATGGTGGTTATGTCATGGTAAGTATATACGTCATATTATGTCAATCTGTATTCCATGTTTTCATAATCCCATTGGGCATTAAGAGTATTTCCACTGTGAATGTAGTTTTTAAATTTTTTAAATGTATTTTTTATGAATGTAACTTACTAGTCAACAATTTTAAAAATAAATTGTTGGGCATTGTCATAGGAATGTGTTCATTTATGCTGTAAATTTACCATACATCATAGTTTACTTCCAATGCACCATGTTCCCAAAGCCATTATTTACTTCTGTGTTTATATAGATCTTGTTGTTCTTATTGTTAATCTGTAGAAGTGTTTTGGATTATTCAATAAAATATATTGTGAATATTGGCAGATAGCTCATAATTATATATTATCCATATTCTGTATAAATATACAAAACATTTTATCTCATGCATAAATATATGCAAACTATAGGAATAAAATTGGTAAAACTTTATACCACCAATTCTATTATCATCATTTCTACTCTTCTAAACCACTGTTTACTATGACACTAATTCGAATTGGTCTTAATAATTAAAGTCTCAAGTCAAATAATGGGGTTAATGGTGAATAGTCAGAGAAGCACAGCAGCCAGGCTCTAGTTCTTACCACCAGTGACTCTTCAGAAGAAAGGGGCAATTCTTTCCTTAGGAACCTTCAGGTTCCTTCTTATATTTCTCTCCCCACATATCCATAACACACCTGGATCCACATCCCAAGTCCTAGGATAATGGTTTGAACAACCACCACCATCTCTGTTTCTATTTTAGACTGCATCAATCTGGTAAAGGCCATGGTGGCCTTGAACTTATGGAGATCCACCTATGCTTGCATACTAAGTGTTGGAATTAAATTTGTGCTCCACCATGGGCAGACCTCTATGGCTAACTATTGCCTATCTCCACACTCTGGTCTTTAGGCAAGCTTTCTTTTTATTTGTTTTTGTTGTTTTGTTTTTGTTTCTGGTTGTTTGTTTTGCTTTGTTTTTGTTTAGAAATTTTTTTTGAGACATGTTTTCTCTGTACACATTTGGAGCCTGATCTGGAATTCTCTAGTGATGGGAGATGTCATTCTGTATATGTTTCTCATACTGGTTAATGAATAAAGCACTGTTGGCCAGTAAGAAAGGAAGATAGGAGGGACTAGGAGACAAGGAGGACATAGGAAGGAGGAGCCAAGATGGAGAGTCAGGAGAAAGCAGTATGCCGGGCGGCTCCCCTGTAAGAGAAATATTAGATTAACAGAAATGGGTTAATACTTAAGACAGAGCTAGCCGTTAAGAAACAAGTAACAGGCCAATAGAATTATATCAAATACAGAGCCTCAGTGTGTTAATTGGGGCTGGTGTGGCGGCTGGACAAGACCGGCGGCAGGAAGAAAAACCTTACTCCTTACAAATGCTGCCCATGTTGCTAATAAGAACTTACACATAAAATTTAACAAAAGCTTTAAAAAGGGTTTTAAAAACAACAACAACAAAAAAATACAGTGACAAGCAAGGTTTCTTGGTAGCAGCATTTTTCTCAGTTGGATTCTGTTTTGTGTGAGGCAAGCAAAAATTTCCGCGGCTTCTTTAAGGGAAGATTCCTGACTCAGCATAAGCAGCAAAAAACCGCATGGCTTTTAAGAAGCACTGGTAACAATTTATTGTTGTGTATGAGAGATGGCAATGGCAGCCACCACATCTCCAAGCATGCTTGCTGGATGGCAGCACAAGGCAGTGGGCACAGCTTTCAGTGCTTGCTGTAAAAGAAACCACCACCATTTTTCGTAATCTGCAGCAGGAACAGCTATGACTTTCATTTTTGAATGTTTACAGATAAAAGACTCATGGCCAGAAAAAGATAAAGATTTAGAGTAATGACAGATTCATATTAAAAAAAAAAAGCTAAAGGTTTACAGTGTTTTAAAATATATGTAGACATGTTTTTAAAAAGACAAAGAGGAACTGGGTGTGGTGGCACACACCTTTAATTCCAGCACTCAGGAGACAGAGGCAAGCAGATCTCTGTGATTTGAAAAGTAACCCTGGTATGCAAAGTGAATTTCAGGACAGATAAGTGTTACACAGTGAAACCCTGTCTCAAAAAATTAAAAAAGAGAAAAAGAGAATAATAATAAAGCCACGTAAAAATGAAAAGCTCAGAGAGAATTTGAATACTGTATGGCATTAAATTGTCTTTATATCATTTGACTGCTGAGGAAACAACTGTTAAAGGAAATATTGCTGGATTAATTCAATTTATATATTTTAAAAATGCTTTGACTCCAAGATTTAAGTTCAAGGACAAGTTACTGGGGTATAGGATTTCTATTTTTTTCCACAGAAATTGAAAGCTCTGGATTTCTTCCAGACTAATGTGGTTTGATCAAGTCAGGCCCCCTGAAACAGAGTCCCTGGTGATCCAACATTCAAAACAGCTTGGACAAAGCAGCCTCACTGACTACAACCAGGATTTCTGCATCTTCTTAGGATTCCCCCATGACAGCGCCCTTTACCAGCAGGAAGTAGTTTGGAAAGAACGACACCCAATTTCCCAAATATTGTTTATAAATGTTTGTTTTCATTTAAATGGACGTGGTTACAAATGGTTAATGATCACAACCAATATCCTCTTAAAGGTAAAAAAGAGAATTATGGTACAGATATGAATACTTTGTTTTGGAATGGATTTTCATTATGGATACAACTTAAGGTCAGTGTTGTGATATGTATATTTCATTCTTGTTTATGTATTGTGTTTTTATAGCTCGTTTAGAAATGTAATGTATAATGTAGTACAGATATTACATAGTTACCTATACTAGTCAAAACATATAGCTAGGTGAGTTAGGTTTTCTAGATATGCAGATATATATTTGAGATAGATAGGCATTCTTCAAACCTTTAAAAAACCTACAGAATATGGCATTTAAAATGGTTTAGGGTTTTTCTTGACAATGACACATAATTGTTCCTGTCAATACCACCTGCGTCAGAAAGGAAGATGGACATTGAAGAAACTCGTTATAGAGTTTGTTTCCAATAGGGCAAGACTAGCCATTTGGACAAGATACTGCTCTTGTCTGGACTGTTTGACTTTATGCTGTATAAACTGGACATGCAGGACTCACAGAAAAGTGAGTGGTGATTCAAGATGGACATTGCTACAGAGTTCCTGTTTCATGGAAGATTCTGCCAGACAGTCTGCAGGACACAGAGAAAAGTGATTGACAAGCTGCCAAAAATATAAGACAGTTTAAAGTTTCCTGCTTTTCTGAAGAGTCTTCCAGACACAATATGGCCTATGGGCTCAAGATGGAAGATTACAGAAGAACTTCAGGTGACTGAAAAGGCAAGATGTCTCTGTCATTTCTAGAGTTTATATACTATCCTTCTGTGGTCTTTGAAGGACTTGAAGACTGATAGTTATGGTTATAGTTTTCCTTAGTTAGGATTCAATGATAAGGTACATATAGGACTTCAGACTCACAAGATAAAATAGATGATGGACTATTTTCTTCAAATCTTACTAAATGTCAATGGACTAAATAGTGTTAACTGTGATTTTTGATAACAGTTGTGTTATATATTTTGCTTTGTTAAGCTTAAAACCCTTCTTTTTATTTAGACAGAAAAGAGGAGATGATGGGAGATGTCATTCTGTATATGTTTCTCATACTGGTTAATGAATGAAGCACTGTTGGCCAATACGAAAGGAAGATAGGAGTGGCCCATCTTCATACCACAGAAAAAGACATTCATGCTCTTCTCAAGTCCTTTCCCTTGAGCAATGTTCTATTTGTTAAATAAAGTGAAGAGTTGTTTTATTCTGAACATACTTGAATTTATATAGTTCATGATGTATTTTACAATGCAGTGGCAGAGAGCGAGTCATAAAAAGAAAATGGGTGAAAACCATGCTGTACGACCACGCAGGTACAGCTGTGCTGAACACGGTAGAGCTAATGTACCCCCCAGATTGATAGGAAGGAAACCAGCATTGTACTGACTCAGACCCTCTGAACTTGAGTCTCAATTAGAAGATACGGGCAATCTAAGGGACCTCTGACAGTGAAAAAAAATATATACCTGGTGCATGAATAGACTTAGAGGCAGGAGGGGGGTTCCTACTTTAAATGAATTGACTGATTTTGATGATCGATCCTGCATTTTGGGGAATGAAATAGGAGGGGTAAGTGTCATAGGACAAAGGGAGTGAGAGGGAACTGAGATCAATATGTAAAGTAAGAAATAATAATGAAAGAGAATATAGTCTATGGGAAACCTGATGTTAGAATTGTGGTGGTGCATATCATCTTCTCCCAAAAGTAAAACTATGAACAATGATATGAAGAATTCATAGATATTGAGTCAAGAGTAAGTTTGGTATTGTTATCTTCCTTCATGGTAAACTCATTTAGGTTAGGCAGAGATTGATTTGTGAGTTATTTCTTTTCTTTATTTGGTTTTTCAAAACAGAGTTTTTCTTTTTGACTTTGCTACCTCTACTGACACTTACTCTGTAGACCAGGCTAGGCTCACAACCATGGAGATCTGCCCTCCCCCTGCCTCCGATGTTCTAGGAATAATGCTGTGCAGTACCATTGTCCAGTCCAATTTGGCATCATTTCTTTATGTGGCACCTGCAGAACATATTATATCTGAAGTTTTTTTAAAAGCCATTATCCACACTATCAAGTCCCATGCGAGAATGCTGATTATATTGTGATATAGTTTTTAACTTAGATTCCCCATAATGGCTCAGGATCCTGCACTAATTTATATTGTTTTGCTGCTGCATATTGAGTGGTTTATCAAAATGCTCTTCTCCCTGCCTCTACCTCAATGCTAGGCAAGACATAACTACATGGGAAATAAGTTTGAAAGAACCAGGTCATGTGATATATACAGATCCTGATTCCACTGGTAGGGAACTCAAAAACAAATCAAGATGCAAACCATCATCAACATGCATAGGTTTTAAATAGGCCTCTTGATGGCTCCATAGTAGTGAGTCCAGGGTCTGAGAGTTCACATAAGATCAGATACCTTTATATGTCATTTTGTCGAGTCAAGACCCTGCCCCCCGTTCTGTGCTCTAAAAATCTATCCCCTCTTTCCTCAATGCCACATCTTGTGCTCAGCCCAGTGCTTGACCATGGATATCTACAACTCTTTCATCTGTTATTTCATAAAGCTGTTATTTTTACAAATATGGCAGTCGCCAGCTTCTTAGAGGAGAATGGCAGTTAATGGGCATACTATATTTTTTACAGAAGTGGTACATGGGATAATACTGGTTGATTTCATGGAGTTGTCTCTGCACAGCTTTCATCAAGATATCTATCGCATTGCTCCCATTTCCATTCATTCCTCAACACAAATATCCAGATCCATCACTCCTCTCTTACCCCCTAGTTTGCCCAAGGGGTCTATCCATTTCCCCTTAAAAGGACAATTCATGCATCCTTCTTAAGATCCACCATGTAATTTAATTTATCTGGGGATGTGAAATATCAGAGAAGTTATCATTGCTTTACTTTGCATATAGTTTCCATTCTTTCTGCGTCTGCATTAGCTTTTTCATAGTGTTCTTTTCTTGTTCTATTTGCCTTCAAAATTCAGGATATCATATTCTGTACAACTGAGTAATAATTGATTGTGTAAATGTACCACATTTTATTTATCCATTCTTTCTTGTGTGTCATCTGCATTGTTTACAGAATCTGCTGAGTATGAATAATGCCGCTATGCACATAGCTCAGAAAATGTCCCTTGGTGTGTTACGAGTAGTTTTCCTGCCTGTTAGTCCCACAGCTCTGCTGCCCCCAAATAACACACACAGATTTTGTATTTGACACCCATATTCCCAAATATTGTTTATAAGTGTTTGTTTTCATTTATACGGGGTTGGTTATAAACGGCTAATGACCACAACCAATCTTTTTAAAGGTAAAAAGTGGAATATGGTATAGATATGAATGATGGGAGATGTCATTCTGTATAAATGTTTCTCATACTGGTTAATGAATAAAGCACTGTTGGCCAATAGGAAAGTAAGATAGGAGGGGCTAGAAGACAAGGAGGGAAGAGGAAGTAGTAAGGAGGAGTCAAGATGGAGAGCCTGGAGAGAACAGAACTGCCATTCCTCCGCTCTCGGTAAGACCACGTGGAAATACATAGAAATGGGTTAATAATTAAGACAGAGCTAGCCGATAAGGAACTAGCACCTGGCCAATAGCATTGTATCAAATACTGAGTCTATTTGCATTATTTGGAGCTGGTGCGGGCGCAGGCAGAAAAACCGTACCCTTTAAATATGAATACTTTGTTTTGGAATGGATACACATTTAAGATCAATGTTGTGATATGTATATTTCTCCTCTTATTTAGGTATTGTGTTTATATAGCTCATTTAAAAATAATTTCTAATGTAGGACAGATTATAAATAATAACCTACAAGTCTCAAAATGTAGTTAAGTTAGTAAGGTTTTGTGAGATGTGTGTGAGATAGATAGAAATTCTTCAAAACTTCCAAAGACCTACAGAATATAATATTAAAATGGTTTAGGGTTTTTCTTAGCAGTGAGGCACCACTGCTCCTGGCAACACCATCTGTGTCAGAATGGAAGATAGACATCAAATAAACATGTATGGAGTGTGTTTCCAATATGGCAAGACTAGCCATTTGGACAAGATACTGCTCTTGTCTGGACTGTTTGACCTTATGCTGTATAAACTGGACATGCAGGACCCACAGGAAAGTGACTGCTGATTCATGATGGACATTGCTACAGAGTTCCTGCTTCATGAAAGAGACTACCAGACAGTTCACATGACACAGAGAAAAATGGACTGACAAACTGCCACTATAGAAGGACAGTTTAGTTTCCTGTTTTGCTGAAGCGTCTTCCAGACACACTATGACCTATGGTCTGAAGTTGAATCATTACAAAAGAACATCAGGTGCCTGACCAAGTATCAAAATATTTGTGTCATTTCTAGAGTTTATATATTTTGCTTCTGTGGTCTTTGATGAAGTTGAAGACAGATAGTTATGGTTATAGATTTCCTTAGTTAGGATAAAAGATAAGCTACATATAGGACTTTAGATTCACAAAGATGGGATAGATAATAGAATATTTTCTTTAAGTGTTACTAAATGTTAATGGAATAAATTATGTTAACTGTGATTCTTATTTTATAACTGTTGTGTGATATATTTTACTATGTTAAGGTTAAAACCCTTCTTTTTATTTTAGGCAGAAAAGAGGAGATGATGGGAGATATCCTTTTGTAAATATGTTTTTCATATTGGTTAATGAATAAAGCACTGTTGGCCAATAGAAAAGCAAGATAGCAGACTAGGAGAGGATAAAGAGGAAAGAGGAAGTAGTTGGGAGGAGTTCCAAGATGTAAGACGGAGAGAGCAGAATGCCAGTCCCTGCGGTAAAATGAGACCACGTAGAAATACTTAGATTAATAGAAATTATTTAATATTTAAAAGTGAGCTAACCGGTAAGAAACAAGTAACTGGCCAACAGAATTATATCTAATACAGAGTCTCTGTGTATTATTTGGGACTGGCATGGCGGCGGGACCAGACCGGCTGGCAGGAAAAAACCTTATTCATAACATTGGTGTGATTGAGAATCCTCTGGATATATACCTAAGCATGGTATTGATGGATATTGAGGATGATTGATTATCAAATTTCTGTAAAACTCCACTCCTGATTTCTAGCGTGACTGTACAAGTAAGCTCACCCAACGGCAATGCAGTACTGTTCCCCTCATTTCATATCCTCTCCAGCAAATGCAGTCCTCAGTTTCTCTTTAACTCTTCAATTTTGATATGTGTAAAATGATATCTCAGTATTATTTTTATTTACATTTCTCTGATGGCTAAAGATGTTGAGGAACTCTTTAATTGTTTTTCAGTCTTTTGAGAATCCTGTGTTGAGTAATCACTGATTATTTTGGTGTCCCATTACTTTAATTGGATTGAGTTTACTTTTTTGACAAGTTTATTGAGTTCTTTTTATATTTGCAAGATAAGCCCTATGCCAGATATGTGATTGGAGAGGATTTTTCCTTTTTTGTTTTGTTGACTGAATGCATTACCTTAGAGAAGAACCTCAGGATCAGGAGGTCATATAGTCTTTTGCTCTCAGTCTGTTCAAGTGGTGTTATATAGAGGAAGTGATGTATTGTGCCAGTGTGTTTAAGGCAATTTCCCACTTTCTCTTCGAAGAGGCTTAATGTGGCTGGGTTTATATTGAGATCTTTGATTCATTTTAAATGTAGTTTTGTTCATGATGATAGATATAGATCAATTTGCAATATTACACATTATATAACCAGCTGTGCCAGCAATAGTTACTTAAAATTCATTCTTTTATGTTTATTATTTTAACATGTTTGTCAAAAATAAGATTATCATAGATATGTAGATCAGTTTATTCAATTTAGGCCTACCTCTCTCTTTCAGTGTAAATACCAAGCTGATTTTATTACTATCACTCTATATTAGAAGAAAAATTAGTGGTGTTGATTTCTCAGTGAGTTTCTTTATTGTACATTGTTGTTATGGCTGGGCATTTTTCTGTACCATGTAAAATTGACTATTCTTTCTAGGTCAGTGAAAATTTTGCTGGACTTTTCATGGAGATTGCATTGAATCTGTAGATAGCTTTAAGGCTTTGAAGAAAGAAATTAAAGAACATATCAAAAAATACATATATCTCCTATGCTCTTGGAAAGGCAGAATCAACATCATAAATATGGTCATCCATCCCAAAGCAAATAGCATACGCGACTTTCACTCTTCTTTGGTGAGGATTACCTCAATATATTTTATGTCGTTTGTGGCTACTGCAATTTATATTTCTCTGCCTGTTTATCATTGATCTGAAGGACGGCTACTCTTATTTTTTTGTTGTTGTTGTTCATGTTGTATCCTGCAATATTACAGAATATGTTTATCAGCTGTGAGAGCTCTGGGGCAGAATTTTGTGTCAGTTATGAATGTTATCATATTAACTTCAAATTGCAAATAAAATTACTCTTTACATTCCGATATGTATTTCTGTCATCTCCTTTTGTTGTCTTATTGTTCTAGGTAGAACTTTGAGTAGTGTATTGAATATATACTGAAAGAGAGAACAACCTTATCTTCTTCCTTATTTTAGAGGATTCATATTGAGTTTCTCTATGTTTAGTTTTATATTGACTTGTTGTACATGATTTTACTATGTTTATGCATGATCACTGTATCCCTGATCTTCACTAGACCTTTATAATAAAGTGGTGTGGGATATAGTCAAAGTCTTTTGCAGCAGCCAGTACATGATCATTTGGGTTTATTCTTTCAATTTGTTTATTTGGTGGATTACATTGACAGATTTTTTGTATGTTATATCATCTCTGTGTCTCTGCGATGAAGTCAACTTGATTATGTTGAATGATTTTTGTTGTGTTTTTGTATTCAATGTGCCTGTTTTATTGAGTATTTTTGCTCCAATGTCCATGATCAAGATTTGTCTGAAATTTTCTCTAACTTGCTTGTGCAGCTTCTCAATGGATGCAATTAATGCCATGAACTGTCCTCTTAGTCCTACTTTCATAGCGTCCCATAAGCTTATATGTGATACACCTTTTATATTGAATTCTAGGAAATCTTTAATTTTTCTTTGTTTATTTCATCCTTTACCCAGTGTTTTTCAGTAGTGCTTTGTGTACTTTCCATGAGATTGTTGGATTTTGGTAATTTGTATTTTTGAATTCTTACATTAACTATTGTGATCATTTAAGATAGGAGGGGTTATTTTTATTGTTTGTATCTGTAGACCTTTAGCAGCTACTGAGTAACTAGACAATCTTAGAGATGGTTCCATGAGATGAGATACTGTGAGGAAACACACACTTTTGTTTTTGGATGAAATATTATATTGATCTAGTTCAGTACATTTCAGTCAAAACATTGATTAGTTTCCTTATTTCTCTGTTTTCATCTGTCAGACCTATCAATTCATAAGACGGGGTCTTGAATTCCCCCACTATTATTTTGTGAGCTATGATTTGTGATTTGTGATTTTGTAATGTTGCTTTTGTAATTGTGATTGATTCTCTATTTGGGACACGGAGGTTCTGAATTAAGACTTAGTCTTCGTGGAAATATCCTTTCATGAATATGAAATATCCTTCTGGATTTCTTTTCAAAATATTATTCTGATGCATATTTCATTAGATATGATATCTTTTCCTGCTTGTTTCTTATGCTCATCAAATTGGAAAATTATTTCTCAAACTTTTCATGTGTGTAGAAGGAGGAGAACCCGTTTTCATACTCATTATATTATCCACTTGTATAGGTATATTACGTCCATTGATATTAAGGAATATTAATTATCTGTGACTGTTAATTCTTCTTTGATATTTAAAATAATTTATTTTAACGTTCCATTACCACTTTGCCACCACTCATCTACTCTGCTTCCCCTACCTCTCATCTGTTCCTCAGACAGAGTGTCTACTAAGTTTCTCCCTTCCTCCACTTGAGGCAGGACTAAGACTCCTTTCCACCCCACACAAACCAGTGTCTCAGCTGTATGAGGTATCTCTTCATATAAAATAGGCTATACTATCTCGGTTTGTGAATTAGAGTTAGAAGCCATTTATTATCTGAGAGACACCCTTGACCCCTATATTAAGGGAGTATAGTTTAGTCTTATGTAGTGCCCCCATTATCAAACCAGAGTCCCTGATTTCTCACTACCTTGGGTCAGCTTATTCTGCAGGTTTTCCCATCATGGTCTTGACTGCTTTATTCATATTATTACTCCTACCTCCCTGTGATTGTACTCTAGGAGCTTTGCCAAATGATTACTGGTGTATTTATGCATCTGTTTCCATCTGTTTCTGCAAGAGTGTAATTGCTTCTCAAGGGTTTTAGATTGTTGGTTTGGGTATCATCTGCTTTATATCTACTACACACACACACACACACACACACACACACACACACACATATATATACATATATATATATATATATATATATATATATATATATATATATATTTAATCTTTCTGAATTTTGGGTACTTGTCTTGGTAGTTTTATTTTGGTTCTGTTCATGTGCCTACAAATTTTAGGATGTTGCTGTTTCTGATCACTAATGAGTATGCCATTGTGTACATACACCACATTATCTTTATCCGTTTTTCAGTTGATAGTCATATAGGTTGTTTTCAAGATTTGGCTATTATGAAATATGTGGCTATAAACATATATAATCAAGTATCCTTGTGGTATAATTGAGCATTCTTTGTGTATACTACTTCATACCCTTGTATTGTTATTTGCAGATATAGAAAAAGAAAGAAAAAAAATTTACATAAAAGCTTTTGCACAAAAGATAAGGTAAATAAAGGTATAAACTGTGTTTATAATTGTTTACATTTGAGTGACTTTGTGCTATATTGTCATACCATAATATCATTAATTTTACCTGACCATCCCAGTGGAATTATTTTTCCCCATATCATGGGGACAAAAGTAGAGGAGAGCTGAGATGCAGTGTTTTCTTTGGATATTTTACTAGTGTCCTGTATAGTCTTTAGTATTCACAAGATAAGAGGTGATTCCATTCAGGGCATGTCTAAGTGCATGAATAATAGCCTTGAAAGTGATGCAATTACTCTTCCAAAGATATGTACTCATACGTAACACAGTCTGAGAAAAAGTTGTTCAAAAGCTTTTTTTTTTTAGCCAATATCCTCTTTCCGAAGATGTAAGCTTATAATAATTAAACCTCAGAATAACCAATCATGTCTTGAGTTTTCCATTGTTATATACATTATGTAAGATGTCAAACTATATTATTTTTATTTGTTCTTTTATTTATTAATTCATTTTTCTTATTTTATATATTGATTCAACTGCCCTTTTCCTCACTCCCTCCCTGTACTTCTTCCTCCCCTCCCTCCAACCCATGCCCTCCTACTACCCTCCTATCCCATTACACCCTATTACACAGTGAGGGTGATGACTTCCAATAGGGATCAACAAAGTCTGTCATGTCGTTTGTAGTAGGCCCTCCATCCAGCCTCTATGTTCAGGGAGTATCCATTCATGGGGGATGTGTTCCCAACTTTCTTTTGTGCACCAGGGATACATACTGGTTCCACAGTCAGAGGTCCCTTTGACTGCACAGGCCTTTTAACTGAGACCTAAGATCAGGGTGTGTGATTTAGTACAATTCTGGTTTCCAAACTGTCAGTATAGGGTCTATTACATCTCTCTTGTTCAGGTCAGCTGTCTCTGTGGGTTTCTGTAGCCTGGTCTAGTCTCCATTTTCTTATCACTCCTTACAGCATCTGAATTCCAGTTTTTCAGTGATTACCTGTGGGTATCTGCTTCTGTTTCCATCAGCTACTATTTATGGTAGATAAGTTAGTCATCAATCTCATTATCAGGGAAGAACATTTAAGGTAGGCTTTCCACTGTTTCTCAGATTGTTATTTGGGGTCATCCTTGTAGGTCTCTGGACATTTCTCTAGAATAATTTTTCTCTTCAAACCTATAATGGCACCTATTTTATGGTATCTCTCTCTTTTTTCTCTCATCTTTTCCTCCATTGACTCAATCTTCCTAGTCCCACATACTTTCCTCTCCTCCCCTTCTCTTTCTCCTAGCTCCATCTCCAGTCATTATCCCACACTCCTAATATGCTCAGATATCTTGTTCCTTTCCCCTACTATGAAGGACCTTCTAGGAATCTCATAACTTACTCGTTGTATCTTAACTTTCTCTGGCAATGAGAATGATACGCTGGTGATGCTTTATCTATGTTTAAAACCCATATATGAATGAGTACATACCATGTTCCTCATTTTGTTCCAGGGTTACCTCATTCAGAATGGTTTCTTCAAATTCCATACATTTGCCTGTGAACTTCAAGATTACAACTTTTTTCCACAGAGTAGTATTCTATTTTGTTAATTGCCACAACTTCGTAATTCATTCTTTAGTTGAGAGGCATCTAAGTTGTTTCCAGGTTTTTGCTATTAAAAATAATGCTGCTACATAGTTGATCTTTTTGTTGCATGGATGCCAAAGAGTGGGATTGCCAAATCCTATAATTGACTGATTTCAATTTTACTGAGGAACCACCATACTAATCTCCAAAATGGCTGTATAAATTTGCACTCCCACCAGCATTAGAGGGGTATTCTCCTTTCTCAACATACTGTCCAGCATAAGTTGTCATTGGTGTTAATAAATTTAGCGATTCTAGCAGGAGTAAGACATGATTTCCAAGTTGTTTTTTATTTGCATTTCCCTAATAGATGAGGATGTTGACCACTTTCTTAAGAATCTTTCAGCTGTTTTGATTGTCTCTCTTGAGAATTCTTCATTCAGTTCTGTACCCTAATTTTAAATAAGGTCATTTGGTGTTTTGGCGACTAGCTTCTTCAGCTCTCTGTCAGATGTAGGTTTGGAGAAGACCTTTTCCCAGTGTGTGTGTTGCCATTTGGTCTTGTCAACTGTGTCCTTTGCCTTACCTAAGCTTCTCAGTCTATACCATCATCAAGTTATGCCAGTACCATTTTTTAAAGATGATTTCCTCCTCCCATTGTATACTTTTATCTGTTTTGTTTTGTCAAAAATCAGATGATTGTAGGTGTGTAGGTTATTATCAGAGTTTTTTTATTTAATTCCTTTAGCATACCTACCTATTTTTGTGCCAACACAAAGCTATTTTCAGAATTTTAGTTCTATACTACAGCTTGAAATCAAGGATCGTGCTGCATCACGAAATTCGTTTATTGTATATGGTTGTTTTTGGTTATTCTGGGTCTTTTGTAAGTGGAGAATTTTTCTGAGATCTTGATGGGGATTGCAGTGAATTTTGAGATTTCTTTTTGACAAGTTTTCTATCTTTACTATATTTATCCTACCTATCCAAGAGAATGGATCTGTTTTATGGTATCTTCTTTAATTTACATCTTTAAAGACACAATGTTCTTGCTATATAAGTATTTCTCTTATTTTGTAAGCATTAGTTGAAGATACTTTATGTTATTTGTGACTATTGTAATGGGTGATGTGTCTCTGTTTTATTTCTGAGCCCCATTATCATCTGTATATAGAAGGGCTACTGATTTTTTTTTTTGACATTCTCTTGTATCCTGATAGTTTGCTGAAAGTGTAAATCAGCTGTAGCAGTTCCCTTGTAGAGTTTTTTGTGTCCCTTATGTAAACTGTCATATCATATGCAAATAGTGACAGTTTGACTTCTTCCTTTCCTATTTGTAACCCATTGATCTCCTATTGTTGTCTTATTGCTTTAGTTAGATCTTCAAGTACAATATTGAAGAGGTATGGTCAGAGAGAGCAAACTTATCTTGTTCCTGATTTTAGAGGAATCACCTTAAGCTTCTCTCCATTCTGTTTGATGTTGGCTATGTATTTACTGCTTATTCCTGATCTCCTCAAGATATTTACCATGAAATGGTGTTGAATTTTGTCAAAGGCTTTTTCAGTATCTAGTGAGATGATCATGTGGTTTTTCTTTTTCAGCTTTTTTTATATGGTGGGTCACATTGATAGATTTTCAAATGATGAACCATGGATGAAGCTTCCTTTGTCATGATGGATGATTTCCTTGATGTGTGCTTGGATTTGATTTGCTAGTATTTTATTGAGGTGTTTCTCATTCGTGTTCATGAAGGATATTAGTCTGTAGTTCTCTTTTCTTATTTGTATCTTTGTGTGGCTTGAGTACTTAGGTACTTGTGGCCTTGTAGAGTTTGGTAATGAATCATCTGTTTCTATTGTGTGAAACCATTGAGGATTATTGGTATTAGCTCTTCTTTGGATTTCTGGTAGAAGTCTACACTGCAGCCAACTTGCTCAGGGCTTTTTTTGTTAGGGAGGCTTTTGATGACTGCTTCTATTGCATTAGGCTGTATTGGTGTATTATCTAGAGGATGCTCCCTCCCACAGCAGGTGGTGAGTCATGGGGATGCCCCGCTGAAACCCCGGTCTCTAGACCACAGTGCACTACAGGGAAAGCCCAAGCTAAGGACAATGTTCCTTCTAACAAATCCACCAAAATCCACACAACCTAGGAGAGAGAGAATTTGAGAGCATTTTCGGGAGGGGAGGAGAGAACTTGAGGCTGCACTGAGCATTCTCTGTTCTAAGAGGCATAAGTGGAGAGCAGGGCATGAGAAATGTGCTCATGTTTGGTCAGGGGTGGATGTGGGGGAGGGAAGGTGGGACAGGGTAGCAGTGGGGCATGGTGGGGATGGTGTGTGGGGGTTAAGGTGTGTATGTGGTTTTCTAGATGGACTGTCAAAGTGCACTATTAATGGCAAAGGCTGCAGGGTCAGGGAGGTGTTATGAGGGGTGATGGGTGGGTTGTGCATGCCCTGGGCCAGCTCGTAGCTCCAGTAGGGCATGGAAGGGGCTTTTAGAGGCAAATCAGGGAAAGGGGGAAGTGGAGGGAAAGGAAGGTTGGGGTGCGGGTATTGAAAGCACACTTTGTGCATTCATTCTAGGGTGAGCAACAACAGTGGCAGCCAAGTCTCAAGGATGACAGTGTGTCTGCCCCTTGAGGCTAATGGTCTCAAGGCGGTGAGACATGGGGAGGCCCTGTTGGTCCCTGTGCCTGGCACCACAGTGCACTACAGGGACAGCCCAAGTGAAGGGACAATATGCATTCTAACCAATCCACCAAACCCCACACAACTTAGGATAAAGAGAATTTGAGAGCTCATGTGGCAAGGGCAGATGAGGCTTGCACTAAGCATGCTCTGTTCTAGGATACCAAGCGGGCCTGGAACACTGCACCATCCACACAACCAGAGAAGTCTATGCCCAACTGAGGTAGAGCTGTGTGTGCAGTGAAAGTGAGGGCAGCCTGAGGCCTGAGGGAGGAGCCTGCATCAGTTCTCTCCGCTGGGCAGTGACAGAGTCCTGGTGGGGTGAACTTGCCTAAGCCACGGGTAGTCAGTCAGTGGTAGTAGAGCTGGGAGTAGTCATCAGTGCTGTGCTGAAAAGATGGCCAGGCTGTGAGGGGGCTGCACTTGGGCTGGTGATCCTGAGTTTGGATCCTAGGAGTGAGAGTCACAGCCACTGCTTGCTGGGCCTGTTTTCTGCCCACTCATACAACCTCGGACTGAGTATTACCTCCTGGGTCTCCCTTTGGGGCAGCTGGCTCCTGCCACTCCATGAAGCACAGCATGTGCCCCACATCCAGCATGGCAGGAATAGCAGTGGCCACACCCAAGGCTGCCTAAGGTGCTGGCACTAGACTCCTGTGCGGTAGTCCTTGTCATCCCACTGCCTCTGCGCAGGTGCTGCAATGGAGTAACGGCCCATGGCTGGAGATAAGTGTGCCCCACTGGGACACCATCGGGTCCACACCCATGTGCTACAGCTCCATCCAGAGGTGCCACTGTGGCCAGATATGATGTCGAGCCCAGGCCACCAGGCAAACTGCAGGGCTAGACCAAGTGCCATTCCAGGACAGATCATCCAATCAGTGGCCATCTTAGTTGAACTCTAAAGCTGGATGCTCACTTGTTTCCTCTCTCTTTGGTCTGCATGTCTAAGGGACAGAAGAGGGACACAAAGGCCCCATGTGTGAGGGGTTGTTTTAGCTTCCAAAACTTGCATGGATTTGGTTGCTGCTTTGGCCAGTGGTTCTGCTCAGATTCCTTCCTAATAGTTGTAAACTTGCCATTCTTCCCTCACTGCTTAGAAACTTGCATCTGGGATTTCTATTCAACTGAGAGATATTGGTGTCCAAATGTTTGCAATGAACCCCATGAATGCTACTGTTCTCTATATTTCTGCAAGCGCCATAGTGCTCAACCATGACCCTGGAGACCCCAAGGTGTTTCAAAAGATTTTCAGTATTCTGCCTTACTTGCAACAGTCCCTCTCTTGCTATGTTTGTGGATATTTGCTACAAAATCCTATTGTACCCACCAACTCCACCTGCCAACGCTATGTATGCAAAACTTGTAAAGGCAAGAAAATGATGAGGAAACCTTCATGTAACTGGTGAAAGACTATGAGCAATATGAGTAAGACAAGCAGTTAAGCATCCTACTGAATTCCTACAAGAAACTATGACACAGAAAACACTGGTGCAGGATATAAGAGAAGCAGTTGACTGTTCTTCGACATTTTAGCTTTACTCAATGAAGTATCATTGTTTTGTGAGGAGTCAGAGAAACCTTCAGATTCATCCTTTACTCTGTGTTTGACACATTCCCCTTTACCTTCAACTTCAGAACCCACAGCAGATCCTCAAGCTAATTTATCTTCAAAGTCTAAAAGCGGCCATAGCATAGCTATTGTTTGTTCTATTGTCAATACTTTGCCTATTTACAAAGGACTTTCAATGGATAGATTTGGTATAAATATCCCCTCACCCAAACATCTAAATATGACTGACATTTGTTGGTATAAAAACTGAGGATCTGTCTGACAGTCTGTCACCTGTCTGTGACACGGTAGCAACTGATTTGTGCTCCACAGATAGAGTTTCATTGAAGACCCAAAACCTGGTGACTGTCTTTTGCTGAGTGTTGAGGAAGTAATCCACAGTTTAGAAACTGTTTGAGATACAGAGGTTGGTTGTCTTAATTTGCATCAAAATTTGGAAACCACTGTATCCAGTGGACCATTTTTTCAGCTTTCTTCCCAGTTTCTAAGCCATAATATTTTTATGTCTACCAACCGTACACTTCATGGGTTATCATGTACAGTAGCAACTCCTAAGGTAGCAAGGTTGAATCAAAAAAGAACCAGGTCTGAAAGCAACAGTGAAATGTTCAGCCATTTCCAATTTCTACCATTACCAGAGGCACAACCCTGGGGGTGACTTCTCCTGTGACAGTGAAGTATGAAATGAAAATCTCCCTTCAAACTACAGCCACTGTTTCCAATGGTGGCACAATACTCTAGACCAGCAAAACTATACTTTTATCTATTAAAAGCATGAAAAAAGAGTCATGAACACGTATCTAAGAAATCACACTCTAAATCCAAGTCAGATATTCATTAAAAAAAAAAAAGACAAGGCAGGAAAGGCAAAGATTCCTAGTCATCATTTTATGCCAGGAAGTCCTACCAAGATTATGTATAAAAAGCTCCAGGGAAAGAAAGGATGTAAATGTGGGCATGCTATGCAAACTCCAAGTATTCTTACATGGCACAGCAAGTTCTGCCATTGTTACTGTAACCTGAAAGCCTGCTTAGATTGCAGATGATATGGCTGACAAAATTCCTGCATGGCCAATGGGGAGAATAAGATGGAGGCATTTGCTGTGCCAGAGAAGGCCTTGGAGCAGAGCAGACTCACATTGGGTGTTAATGCGACCAGCAATTCTGTGCTCAACACAAGTAGCATCACCAGTGTTATCAATATCACAGGTTTCCCAGCAATTATATTTAGCTGCCAGTACACATGATAACAAAAGTTTGAATGAAGCTATGGATATAAGATTTGGCTATTAAGTCAGTGGGTCTCTAAGCCTACCACTGAGAGGAAATAGCTAAAGTTCTATGGCAGCTTTGGTTCTGTTGGTTTAACTTGCTGGAGTTCCTGCATATAGATCACTTGTATCTGGTGTATTCATTGATACGTTATATATGATTGTGTCGCGGAAATGGCTTGCAGATAGTGGGGGAGTAACCCTACAATTATATGTTATTAGTTCTTACAGAACATAATAGTTTGAGAACAAATGCTGATGCAACAGATTTATACAAAATTAACAGTAGCAAGGAAAATAACAATAACCTTGTTGTTTTGATCATGCTTCGTGCATAACCAAAGTTGATCATTTAATGTAAGGAAGTAGCATCTAGTCAGCCATTAGTTTATTAGTAGACATGTCACTGCTTATCAATTTTTGATGCAACAGTGAACTTTCTCCTGTTGAAAAGCTGATGTGTCTTTATCACATCATGACAAATCCAGATTTTCACAATGCAGATCTACAAATCCGGCCCTACATAAAATTTTGGAAGGAAAACTCCAACCCAAGGAAATTACATATGCTCACATAGACGTAGAAAACATATAAACCCATTTCACCAGAAACTAAAGGTAAAGTCGGACAAATATATTCACAATACCACTGGAAACTACAAATCTAAAGCAAACAAGCATTAACAATCAATGACCCTTACTCTCCTTCAACATTAATGATGTTAACTCTCCTATAAAAGACACGAACTAACAGAATGCATATGAAGAAAGAATCCATCCTTCTGCTGCATACAAGAAACGCATCCAAGCTTCAAATATACACATTACCTCAGGGTAAAGTGCAGTGAAATAATTTTCCAATCAAATGGACCCAAGAAGGAAGGAGGTGTGGCTATCTTAATATCTAACAAGTAAGACTTCAAACAAAAATAATCAAAAGAGATAAAGACAGTCATTTTGTATTCATCGCAGGAAAAATCCATCAACACAAATTCGCAATTCTGAACATCTATGCCCCAAATACAAAGGCACTCGCATCCTTAAAAGAAAAGCTATTAAACTCAAACCTCACATAAACCCACAAACACACTTATAGACGGTGACTTCAGCACAACATTCTCACCACTAGACAGGATCACCGATCAGAAACTCAAGAAACAACAAACAGAAGTTATGTCTCAACTGAGTTTAAAAGGCATCTACAAAACATCCCATCCAAACACAAAAGAATAAAACTTCTTCTCTGCTCCATATGAAACCTTCTCTACAATTGACCACATATAATGTAGCATAACAAACCTCAACAGATACAAAAGAATCGTATAGTCCCCTGTATCTTATCACACCACCATGCTTTAATTGGAAATCAATAACACAAATCTTAGAAAACCTACAAAATCAAGAAAACTGAACAATGTGCAACTGGGTGAAATAAGAAATAAAGAAAGAAATTAAGGACTTCCAGAAATTCAACGAGAAAGAGGTCATTATATACCCAAACTTATGGGTTACCATGAAAGCAGTGTTATACGGGAAGGTCATTGCACTAAGTGCCATATGAAGAAAACAGTGAATAGTCACATAAAAGAATTAACAGCACAACTCAAAGCCTTAGGGAAAAAAGAAGGAAACTCACCCAGGAGGATTGGACACCAGGATAAAATCAATTTGAAGGCTGCAATAATAAAATAGAAGCAGGGAAATCAATACAAAAAAAAATCAATGCACAAAGAGTTGGTTTTTTGAGAAAATCAACAAGAGAGACAAACCTGTATCCAAACTAATGAAGAAGCAGTGAGAGAACATGCAAATTAACAAAATCAGAAAGAAAAAGGGGGAAAACCGACACAGAGGAAATCCAGACATCTTTCAGGTAATACTATAAAAATTTGTACTCCACAAAATTTGAAAATTCAAAAGAAATGGACAAATTCCTGGATAAATATCACTTACCAAAATGAAATCAAGAAGAGACAAACAAAACGATCTGTAACCACCAATGAAATAGAGGAAGTCATCTAAAGCATTCCAAACAAAAAAGTCCAGGGCCAGATGGCTTCAGTGAAGAATTCTACGAGAAATTCAAAGATCTGATACTCCCATAATTTTTCCAAACAATAGAAACAGAATATTCATTATCAAACTCTTTCTATCAGGCCACAATTACCTTAGTACCCAAGCCTAACAAGACACAACTAAGAAAGGAAACTACAGACCAATATCCCTGATGAACATTGATGCAAAAGTACTCAATAAAATACTGGCAAACCAAACCCAAAAATACATCAGAGTAATCATCCAACATGACCAAGTAGGCTTCATCCCTGCAGTACAGGGATGATTTAACATACAAAAATTTCTCAATGTGTTCCACCATTAAACAAACTAAAAATGAAAAAACCATATACTAATATCCCTAGATGTTAAAAAATCTTTCGACAAAATTAAACACCTTTCATGATAAAGGTCTTGGAGAGATTTGATAACAGGAACATACCTAAACATAATAAGAGCAATATAAATTAAACCAACAGACATAAAACTGCATGGAGATTCCTCTAAAGTCAGGAAAAATATAAGGCTGCCCTCTCCATATCTCTTCAGTATTGTACTTGAAGTTCTAGCTAAAGCTATAAGACATCAAAAGGAGATCAAGGTGATCAATATTGGAAAGGAAGAAGTAAAACTGTCTCTATTTGCATATAATAAGACAGTTTATATAAGCAACCCAATAATCTCTATCAGGGAACTCCTACAGCTGATAAATACTTTCATCAAACTAGCAGGATACAAGATAAAGTAAAATAAAAAAAAATTAGTACCCCTACTTTATTTAGATGACCAAGTAGCTGAAAAAGAACTCAGAGAATCTTCACCCTTTACAATAGCCAAAAACAACATAAAGTATCTTGGGGTAACGCTTACCAAACAAGTGAAAGACCGATATAATAAGACCTTTGGGGTTGTAACGAAAATATTAAAGGAGATACCAGAAAATGGAAAGATCTCCAATGCTCTTGGATAGGTAGGATAAACATAGTAAAAAATGGCAATCTTGCCAAAAGCAATCTACAGATTCAATGCAATCCCCATTAAAATCCCACCACAATTCTCCAGGGATCTTGAAAGGATAATAATCAACTTCATGTAAAATCAAAAGACACAGGATAGCCAAAACAACCCTGTCCAATAAAAGAACTTCAGGAGGCATCACATAGTTTTGAAAACAGCCTGGTATTGACACATAAATAGAAAGGTAGACCAATGTAATCGAATTGAAAATCCTGATATTAACTCACACACCTATGAACAACTTATTTTTGACAAAACAGCTAAAGGGATACAATGAGGTGATGATGGTGGGTAGAAGACTGCAAAAGGATGCATATCTTTTCCCATGCACAAAAATCAAGTCCAAATGGGTCAAAGGCCTCAACATAAATGCAGCCACACTGGTTATCTTAGAAGAGAAAGTAGGAGGTACTCTTGAACATATTGATATACGAGACTGCTTCCTGAACGTAACTCCAGTAGCACAGACACTGAGATCAACAATTAATAAATGGGACCTCCTCAAATGTAAAAGCTTAGGTAATGCAAAGGACACTTTGGACAAGACACATGGCATGCCCACTGACTGGGAAAAATATTTACCAATCCTACATCCAACAAATGGCTGATCTCTAAAATGTACAAAGAACTCAAGAAACTAGCCAACAAAACACAAAATAACCCTATTAAAAATGTGGCACATAACTGAAGAAAGAACTCTCAAGAGAGGATATCAAAAAGGCTGAAAGACACATAAGAATGTGGTCAACATCCTTAGCTATCAGAGAAATAAAAGAACTTTGAGATACCATCTTACTCATGTCATTAGAAATACCAAAGACAACTTATACTATAGAGGATTTGGAGAGAGGGGAACAGTACTCCACTGCTGGTGGGAGTGCAAACTCATACAGCCATTTTGGAGATCAATATGGTGGTTCCTCAGGAAAATGGTAATTAGTTTACCACAGGATCCAGCAATCACTCTCTTAGGCACATACTCAAGTGATCCATATCCATTCAAAAAAGACATGTGCTCAACTATGTTCATAACAGCATTATTTGTAATACAAAGAATCTGGAAGTAACCTAGATCCTTCTCAACTGAAGAAAGGATAAAGAAGATGTGGCACATCTACATAACGGATTACATCTCTGTGGGGAAAAAAAAAGCAGACTAGTTTATGGAACTTGAAAAACCTTCCTGATTGAGATAACCCAGTCAGAAAAAGAGGAACATGGTATGTATGTACTCATATATGGATTTTAGACCTAGAGCAAAGGATCACAAGCATATACTTCACACCACCAGAGGAACTAGGATAGGTGTATTCTAAGACATTCATATAAGGTCCCTCAGAGAAAGAGAAATGGACAGTGGAGGGAGAGTGATTGGAGAGGGAACTAGGAGAAATTTAAGGGAATTTAAGGGGAAGAGAGGAAGGATGTGCAACAAGGAAGATAGAGTCAGTGTAGGAATAGAAGACAGGAGACAGAGAGAGAGAGAGAGAGAGAGAGAGAGATGGAGAGAGAGCAACCAAGAGAGAGGGATACAGAGAGAGAGATAACATAAAAGAGAAGGCCATTATTGGCTTGAAGAGAATGTGAATGTAAAGGAAGGTCTGGAGTCATACAAGGCTCACTCCAAGTAACAATTTGAGCAACTGTGGAAAAGCTACCATAAATGCCCTTCCCTGATAATGAGATCAACAAGTAACTTATCCAACATAGTGGAGCCCTCATCTAGTACCTCGTTGAAACAGAAGCATACACCCCTATCTAAACACTGAGTCGACTTATAATCAAGATGTACAGAGAGAGGACAAGGCCAGGTTGCAGAAACACATAAAGACAGCTTACCTGAACAATGAAGAGCTAACAGGCCCCCAGACTGATAGCTGGGAATCCAGCATGGGACTGACACAGAACCCCTGAATATGGGTATTAGCTAGAAAGACTGAGCAGTCTAAGAGACATCAGACAGTGGAATTGGATGTATTCCAGATGCACAAAGGGATCTTGAGGACACATCCCCCATGGAGGGATATTCCGTTTACCTATAGACTGGAGGGAAGGTCTGTTCCTACTTCAAATTACTTGACAGAGTTACACGACCCCACCTGGATGGCATTACCCTACAGGTGGAATTGTGATGGGGGGATGGGAGGTGTGGGTGGTCAGGGTGCATGTGTTAGGGGGCAGAGAGCATAAAAGGGATGGAGATGGAGAGGGAATTGGGATCAAGATGTAAAATAACAAAATAAATAATAAAAAGCAGATGTGGCACATCTACACAATGGAATACCAATCTGCTGAAAAAAATAATGGAATCTTAAAATTCGCAGGCACTTGGATGGATGGCACTTGAAGAAACCATCCTGAATGAGGTAAACCAGTCACAAAATGAGGAACTTGTTATGTGCTCTCTCATATATAGATTTTACACCTAGAGAAAGGACCACAAACCTATAATTCACACTACCAGAGCAACTAAGATAGAAAGTGTATTCTTAGAGATTCATATGAGGCCCTTCATAGAAGTGATGTAAGAGAGAAGTCCCCCAGAGTACACGGGAAGTGGGGGGGTGAAATAAATGGAATAAGAATTACGAAAAAGAAGAGAGGATTGGAAAGTTCATGTGACTAGGAAGATTGAGTAAGGGTAGGAATAGAAGACAAGAAAGAGAGACAGAGAGGGAGAGAGAGAGAGAACAAAAAAGAGGGAGCCCTTATTTGTTTTAACAGAAAACTGAACCTAAAGAAATGTCCAGAAAGCTACAAGATTGACGCAAACTTACATTTTAAGCAGCAGTGGAAAGACTACCATAAATTCCCTTCCCTGATAATGTTATAAACAACTAACTTATCCACCATCATGGAGCCTTCATCTAGTACCTGTTGGAAACAGAAGTAAATTCCCACAACTAAACACAGGGCCAGACTAGAATCCAGATGCAGAGAGGGAAGACAAGACCATGATGATGAAACACAAAGAGGCAGCTCACCTGAACAAGGAGTAGCTAACAGGCCCCCAGAATGATAATTTGAATCCAGCATGGGAGTGACTCAGACCTCTGGATCATGGTCTGAGCAATCAAAGAGAACTGAGACAGTGTAACCAGGATGTATTCCTGATGGACAAAGACATTGCGGGCACATGCCCCATTCAGGGAGACCCAGAGACTGGAGAGAATGTCTTGGCCCTACTTCAAATGACTTGACAATTTTACATGGCCCAACCTTGATGGCATTGCCCTACATGTTGATTGTGAGTGTGAGATTGGTGGTGAGGGTGGTAAGGGTGCATATGAGGGGAGGAGAGTGGGAAATAAGAAGGGAGGGATTGAGGGAGAGGGAACAAATATCGACATGTAACATAAAAAAATTAAATTAAATTAAAAATCTAAACATACCAAAAAAACAAACAAACAAACAACAAAGAAAAGGAATGAGTGATATGAGAAAGGACTTTTGTCCACATGCATTTGCAGGTGAAAACAAAACAAAGACATCATAATCCTGGAATAGATGGTTGACACTTCTCAGAAAATTTCACTCCAGAATTATATGTAACTCAATAGGTGTTGACTGTAGATTTTACCTAAACCGTTCTCATAAGATACATGTATATATGAATTTTGTCAGGTCCTCATGTGAAATTCAAAGTGCACAACTTATTATACTCTTATATGTGTGGGGTTTCATTGCAGTATGATTGTAAAGATCAATAATACATACTAAGCCTTTGCCATGTGGGTTATATTCAAAGGGTCTTTCTCCTCCATGCAATACTCCAGTCAGTGGTACAATTCTCTGCCTTAATTAGGTTTTATTGCTGTGAAGAAACACCCTGGACCTTTGGAACTCTTACAAAGAAAGTATTTAATTGAAGTGTCTCACTTAAAACATACAATCATTGGTGACTTGATGCTTCAATATGTACAGGAGAATTAAATACAATGCAAAGAAAATACACAACATTTTGTAACAGGATATCTGATTTCTAATCTACAAAAACTGGAATAAGAATTCTCAAGGGGATGAAAAAGAAATAGTACACATGGTGACACATTGTGACTTTCAAACATACAACAAATCCATTGTGTACAATATTTGGGAAAGGATAAAGGGGGGATGCAGAGACAAAGCCAAGAACACTAGCTGGAAAATATAATAAACGTTTCATCAAAAGACCAGAGGAAAGTTAGCCAGGTAAACCAAGATCATGAACAATGTTAACCAGCTACCCATCATGCTAGTTGTTTAGATCATAAATAAACAGAATTCACAATTCCCACAAAATTGATTCAGAAGAATGCTCACTCTCTTCTGGTCTGACCCTTCAGGTACCAACAGAGATACCTCATGGCCTAGAGCTTACTCTAAAAATAGGGGTGATCTCTTGCTAGGGTTCTGCAAATTCTCATGGCTCCTTTTGGTTTAAGCAAAACAAGCCCCATGATACCCACACAAAAAAATAATAGAAAAGAATGATTATCTGCTTGCGTCCACATGTATCATGACACAAATTGTAGAAACGGCCCTGTCCATGCACCAAACACCATACACACCCGAGTCACATGCAGATTAGAAATTCCTTTTGTTCCCAGTAACTCAACTTTTCTGGAAACATGCAACGGTAGCTAGTGAGAGAGCAAAGTTCAAAGAGCTGCAATCACATGTTGCTGAAGTATGGTTGCTAATGCCTATTTCCACTGGAGTCTAAACTGTGTGTGAAACATGTAAAACAAACCTGAATGTGGAATGCGATATTCATAAATTCCAGAAGCATACTTTCAGTTTTTTCATTGGAAGTTCCCAACATATACCAAAAGAAACCTTGTCATGTACACTGAACTCTGATATTTGTTTCTTTTCGGTTTGTTAATTTTGTGTTTTTCATTTTGGCTTTCATTTAAGGTTTTCTCTGGTAGTTTGGGACCTGTGCTAGAACTCTCTTTGCAAATAATGCTGGCCTCAAACGATAGAGAGATTTCTGCCTCTCAAGTGCTTGAATTAAAATTGTATGCTACCACAGCCCAGTGGGAGATTTCAATCTCCCAAGGAAACCTACAATCAGGGAGGATCAGAGGAAAAAGGTAACTGCCCAGGTAAGCCCAGGGCTTATGGTCCTTTCCTGTCCCATAGCTAGGAAGATCTGTTAATCCTGATCTGAAGCCTACACACTCACCATGCTGTGGGACTGTGGATTTCTTTGCACCTTCTACAAGAATTTCATAAATTTGTTTTCATTATCACATCAGTCCTTTATCAAGATTATGGGTTGCCATTTTTTATGGACATCAAGAAATTGCCAGTCAGACATTTTGTAAGCCATCTGAAATTGATTGTAGGCTCCACACTGATATTTCCACCAATGGAAAGCAATAAATTGTTCATGTTCCTTCCTTCTCCTAGCTCTTTCTGCACTGTGCCTACACCACCTTCAAAGTTCTTACATATTCTGTTCGTCATTTGCATTCCAAATTCCAGCCAAAGGAATTGGTAAACAGTCAATAGGTGTCCTTTATTTCCTTCTTGATGAACACTAAAAGACTTTTTCTGAAGGAATTGCAGTAGTTTCTTCCCAGCACTAGGTAGCAAAGGCAGGAGTAGCTATACTCCATGCAAAACTCAAAGGAATCACAACATCAGCTACACCCTGCTCAATATAACTTTTCAATATTTTATCCAACAAATCTGGTCTGTCTTCATTCACATGAGATAAATCAATACACCCTGATTATTTAAAAAAAGAAAATTACTGAATCTACATTAGTTAGGATTTTTATTGCTGTATATAAGTTCCAAGACCACCACAACTCTTTTTGTTGTTTTTCAAGACAGGATTTCTCTGTAACTTTTAAGGTGGTCCTGGAACTACCTCTTGTAGAACGGCCTGGTTCCTAACTCACAGAGATCCACCTCTCTCTGCCCCCCTGGGTAATACTCCTCCAGTCAGGGAATCCAACCACAATCTCCCCAGTGATAAGCAGGGATACGATACTCACCACTCTACTAGCAAGGAAGAGATTCCCCACATATTTTATAAAGAAAAGAGGAAATTGAAATGGCTCACAGTTTCAGAAGTTCAGTCCATTTTCATCATAGCAGAGAGCATGGTTTGAAGAAGAGTATGGTATTTGCTACATCTTGATATTCAGGCCACAGTAAGACATCATATATACTTGCCCATATCCAAAACATAGGAAACCCCACAACCCATCACCAGTGGTACTCTTTTTCATAAAATGTCAAAGTGACTGCAACAAAGCTCCTCCTTCTACAAGTGCCATTCCCTATGAGACTATAGGTGCAATCACATTCAAACCATCACATTGCATCAATCAAGGCTTTTTATGATGGATACAGCAGTTGATATCATACCCTATTCCTCGTTTAAGTGCTTGTAATAAACTATTCTTTCTACTCTGGTTCGAATGCAGCATCCATATTCCACATGCAATTTTTTTTTTTACTCTAAGTGCAATGGACAGTCTACTTCATGACTCATATGGACAATTTTAAAACACTGGGGTCATTTTTATCCTGTCATTGACATTATTTGTGATGTAGAAGTGGATTATATTTTAAAGCAATGTGCAGGATTACAGATTAATGAGCCCTTTTTATTAAGTATTTCCTTAAAAATAATGGTATCCTCAAATTAGGTGTTTAAGGTGGTTAGTGAAAAAAGCCAAAAACATAAACAAAACAAAACAAAACAAAAAGTTGTACCTTCTGAGGACATACAGTCCCTTAATTTAATGAAAGCACATTGCTCTGGATGGCAACATACTGGGGTCAAACAACCGTTGTCACTGAGAGACCATGTCTGAGAAACTTAATTCTAAAATGCTGGGAGTAAACCTGTTCTAGATTTGCCTTTCCAATGAGAAATACTCCATATACTAAAGAGGTAAATAAAGATGTAATGATAGCATGCAACCATCTCTCATTAATGTTCAAAGAGGAGAAAGCCTACAACAGATTTTTTTTGAGACATGTTTCCCCTGGTTTCCCTGTGCATAGTCTTAGTTGTAGTGGAGCTAGCTCTCTATAGCACACTAGTCTCAAATTAACAGAATGTGCCATCTGAGGGCAGGGATTAAAGGTATTCATCATCACTGTCTGGCTGCTAAGACATATTTTGCATTTCACAATGCTGCCATTTTTAAGTTCTTCCAAGATCAGATGACAGCTTTCAGGAAACTGAAAGTCAGGCCAGTAAGACAATGAAAGACTTCAACAGAAAAGATAGTACCATAATTATTTCATAATACACCAGTAACATGAAACAGCAGGTCACACTTTATTGACAGGTCCTGGACACAGATAGGCCAAAAGATGAGGAAGGTAGGAAAGTCAGAACAAAGAAAAGAGAAACCTGCGGCAGAGAGGTCTTGCTTAACCTGTGTAATTTTCTATATAAACTTCTTATGAAGAAGTGCCTCCTCTTTACTACTTCCAGGCAGAAATTGAAAGAAATGGGAGACTTCTAGGAAGTTAACAGGAGTAAGAGTTGTAGTCTCAGGATCTGAAATAACACCTACACAAAGGACCTAGCCCCAGACAATTGCATTCTCTCATAAGCATCGTCCTTGTTTTAAAGGAGGAGTTCTATTTTATTCTGCTTATCTCTGGGCCTGATGGAAAAGTCTTAAGGCAAAGCCCCCAGGCTGTTACTGTATCTTCCAATCAAGTTTCTAGTTTTGAGAAGGAGCTATGTCCAATCTCCATGATTGAAGGCCTAAAGTGAAAGTCTTTCTTGGTCAGTCCAAACCTCAAAACAACAGGCCTTTTGCTTTCAACCAGTTGTCACTTGGGTTTATCTTACCCATCTGGCAGGGCTATGATTTTGCTTTAGAAATTGGCCCTTTCTGGCACAGCAGGCCTTAATGTTCATTGTGACCACCAATTTCCCCCTGAGCAGCTTATAAAAAGCTTTTTTTTGAGATAAGGAAATAGGCCTGGGGGCTCTTTGTCAATCAGGAGTTTCTCCATTGTTATGGTTTGGAGCCAATGTTCTGGACAATCCTAGAGATCAAATGAATATTTTAGCATCCCAATCTTTAACATGCCTTATTAGCATACTACTTACTCATCATTGGGTTATTTTACAGGCAGCATTCTCTCAGCTAAATCCTAGTTTGTGGGTTTCACTATCTCCAACGACTTGGTAAGCCTTTTATATGAACAGTTCTACTCTTCCACATCACAGTTTAGTAGTAGAGTGCAGACCAACACAAGAATGTCATGTGCTGATATGATCAGTGTCCCAAGCCTATAATAACATTCTCATGAGACAGAAGTATGTACATCTCTATGAGTTTGGGACTGGCCTGCTCTACAGAGCAATTTTCATGTCATGTTCCAATGCTGTACTTAGAAAAAGTTGTTTCCCTGAAACCAAGATGTATCCCTGGTGTACAAAAGGATTTTGGGAGCATATTTTAAATGGAGGCAAAGTCACTTAGTTTAGAGGCAGGACGGAGGGATTAGCCCCTACTCCAAATTTGACAGATTTTGACTCTCCTGGAAGGCATCACCCTCCCTGTGGCGTGGGGATAGGAATGGAACTGAAGGGGAATTGGGAGGCATGGGAGAGAGGCAAAGGGAACTGCAATCAATAAGGAAAATAAGAAAAATAAATAAATATCAAAAAATCAAAAATAATTAAATATAAGTATGTACAGAAATAAAGAAAGTGTCTTTTACAGGAAACACACAATTAACTAAACATGAATCTTGCACCTAAACATTAAATGTGTACTGAACAAGTAGTAGAAGTCACTGGAGAAATTAGACTTCTCTCGGTTTGGCTACTTGCCATCCTGAGCACCAAAAATCTCTGGTCATGAGTATAAATGTGTTTCTTCACAAAGCTCTGTGATGGAAATGAAATGCTTTCCAGTGAGTGAAGTTTTCATAGTCCAGCACCCGGGTCTGGGGAGTTGCTAGGACAATATGGGACCTCACAGAAAACGGAATGTGGCCACAGGTTCCCAAGAAGCCACAGGAAGGACTTGCCACACCAACTCCCAGGCCTCCCTATCTCATCTTCCCCAACTTAGGAAAGCATCACTTCACTCACCATGTTGTGGCTTTGGCGCTCATCCATGCTCTACTCACAGTTTACTACAGTAGCACTTCCAGAACACCAATCAATTCACTGGCGCTTCTTCTGCTATAAAACTAAACCTGCAGCATGCATAAAAACCAGCAGTATGGCTATAGGATATGTTCTGCAATGCCTGTGACTGGCTGGCTGGCCTGGTGTTGCTCATTGGCTGGTAAAGCTTGAGCAACAAAACCACTTTCTCAAGTGGTTTGGAGAGTGCTTAAAGACACTTCCTCCCTTACACAATGCAACAGATGGAATTGTGCCCATAATATTAAAAGCTTGAGAGAGATTTTAGGGCATATGGCACAAAAGGTGTTTGTTCTGTGGCTTTCTGCTGAAGTCAGGGGAACTGGGTGTACATTTTATCTAGTAGTCCCAGACACTTCAGAAAACCATGAGAGAAGGGAAGGAGCCATATCACAAAGAAGATGGTATATCTTTCTCCTGTCAGATCCTTGGGTTTTAGCTCCAATGCATTGGGATTTTTATTTCTGAAATACTTGAGAAAGGAATAATAATAAACAGTGTTGTCTTCATGGTAATTTGAATACCATGGGCTGGGAACATTACCTCTATAAGCATTGTGGTGACTCAGCACAGCTTCTCAGGGTACAGGTCAGAAAATATCTGCATTATTCAATGGTCTCTTCTTGAGCAGGACTGTTTTCAGGTTTCTAAATCAGTGGAGCCATCATCCAGCCTTGAGATTGGACAAAGATTTATTTTCTTGTTTGAGATCTGGTTACTGTTTTTTCTTTCTTTTCCTGCTTGTTTGAAGCCCCAATGCAGGGCTTTCATTTGGTATGTTGTCCGTAAACCGTGACCACCTCTCTTACCTGAGAACTGACTTGGAGTACAGGAATCCCACTGGTATGTGTGTATGTGTGTGTGTTGGCTGTCATCTCAGTTCTGAGTATTTGTTTTCTGGTATCTCTATTCTTGGACAAGCATTTTCGGTTTTGGTTTGCAGCTGTCCTCTCGGGCTGTAAGGGTCAGGGGACTGTGATCAGCAGATGTGCTAGGGAGATCATAAGCTGTTGCCCTGGGGGAATTCCCACTGGGGTATGGAGTCCTGGGGATGCCCAGTTGTTAGCTTCCTTGTGACAGTTGGTAGCACCAAGCTCTGTTGTTGAAGTGGAAACTTCCTCCGCAGCCATTCAAATGTTTTGCCTGGTTTTGGGAGACATGGATGAGTCGCATGTGTCTGAATCTGTTAGTGTCACCTTGGGGGACAGCCCAGGAAGTGAGGACATGGCTTCAATCTATTGGATTGGTGGGAGGAAGGCGTTCTGTTGTTGAAGTGGAAACTTCCTCCACAGCCATTTGTTTTTTTTTTTTTGCCTGATGGTAGAAGATATGGACTGGTCACCTGTGTCTGGATCTGCTAAGTTCTGTTTTATATGTTTTCATTCTGTGTGTCTTTGGTGTCTTTGTCTGTAGTTTTATCATAGGACAGACTGTGATGACCACAAACTTTAGTTTGACTCTTGACTATTGGACTGAAGTTCAGTCTATGGCCCATAATTTGTCAGTTGAGGTTAGGGAGATTCTTCAAGACTTTTTGTACCTGAGTAGTGAACATTGACTATTGGATGGTGTTTCATTCTGAGATTATCCAAACTGTTAAGGCAACTATTAACTATTTTTTAGGGCATGGCTCTCATCCTGACTTGCTGCTGGAGAGCACTGCATGCCCGTCCTCTGGACCATGGGCATGCCAGGGCCAAGTTGCAGCAGAGCAGCCATAGACCTGGGCAGCAGGGGCATAACCATGCAGGAATGAATGGATAGGGTTATGACCCTGTTGAGGTGCATTTTTTGCCTCCCCCAGTGTCGGGTGACCCGATTGCAGCCTCCGGTGCTGGCCCTCTTCCTTAGATCTTTGTAATTGGAAAACTAACCATCCCTTTTTCTCATAGGATCCCCAATGCCTTACAGGCTTGGTGGAGTCCCTTATGTTCTGTCATCAGGCTATTTGAAATGATTGACAACAGCTAGAGGCTAAAAAAAAAAAAAATGTTACCTGGGTTGATGGGAAGCCCAAGCAGATGAAAAATGAGATTGACACTCAGGATTTCCCTTGACTCGCCCCCAGTTGGGGCTTCAACACTGCTGAAGGTAGAGAGAGCTTGAAAATCTATTGCCAGGCTCTGGTGATGGGTCTCTGAGATGGCCCACCAATTTGGCTAAGGTAAATAGATCACTCCTTTTTGACTCTACCTCAGAAGATTTGGTGGCTTTGGCCTTCATAAGGCAATCGGGCCCCGGATAATAGAAAAAAACTCCAGAGACTGGAAGAGTTACAGGAAACTGAGTTATATAATTTAATAAAAGAGGCAGATAAAATGTTTTATAAAAGGGAGACAAAGAAAAGAAAAGGAGAGACATAGAAAATGTATTAAAGGGACAGAAAAGAAAAGGAGAAAAAAATGTGACTGAAAATAGGAAAATTTTGACTAAAATCATGGCCACAATGTTCAAATATAAAATGATAGAAAAAAATTTAAAAATTTAGAGCAGGCCCTAGACAGTATGGAAACCTGGGCAACATCAGACCTCAATCAACAAGGACAAATGTGCATATTATAAAGAAAGAGGGCACTGGGAAACGGACAGCCCCATGAAGAGAAATAAGGGATCAAAGGTGCTAGCCCTTGGGGAAGATGAGGATTAGGAAAAGATGGGGTCTGGACCCCCTCCTCGAGCCCAGGGTAACTTTAGAAGTAGAGGGGTGACTAGTTGAAGTTTTAGTGAATACTGGAGTGCAGCATTCTGTGCTGATACAGCCATTAGGAAAATTAAAAGACAAAATATCCTGGGTAATGGATGCCACAGGGCAACGGCAGTATTCATGGATACCCAAAGATCAGTGGAACTTGGCGTGGACCAGGTATGCCACTCGCTCCTGGTTATCCCAGAATGCCCTTACCCTCTGTTAGGAAGAAACAGTCTGTCAAATGTAGGAGCCTAGATTCATTTTGACTCTGAACAGCCACTAGTAACTGATAAACAGGGAAATCAATTGCAAGTCTGTTAGGCTAGAAGATGAGTAGAGACTCCACGAGGAACCAGGGCTTGACCTTGACTGTTCAGATTGGGCTGGAACCTCCAATATGGACTGGTGTTTGGCCCACACTCCCTTATCTTGGGCTGAAGTATCCAGAATGGATCTGGCAATACAAGTGCCTCCTCCGCAGGTTATTCCACGGAAAGCAAGTGCTACACCACTGTCAGTTAAACAGTTCTCCATGAGTAGAGAGGCTCAGGAAGAAATTAGACACCATATACAAAGATTGATCCAGCAAGGCATCCTGATTCCTGTTCAATCTTCCTGGAATACTCCCTTGCTACCAGTTAGAAAGACTGGGACCAATGATTATCAGCCAGTGCTGGTCTTGAGAGAGAGGTCAATAAAAGGGCACAGGACATACATCAAACTGTCCCAAACCATTATAATCTCCTGAGTGCCCTCCCACCTGAACGGAGTTGGTACACCATCTTAGACCTAATGGATGCCTTTTTCTGCCTGAGGTTACAACATACCAGCCAACCGCTTTTTACCTTTGAATAGAGGGACTCGACACAGGCATAACCGGGCACCTCACCTGGACCCGACTGCCCCAAGGGTTTAAAATTCCCCAACCATCTTTGATGAGGGTATTCATAAAGATCTGGCCAGCTTCAGGATCCAAATCCCCCAGGTGAACCTGCTCCATCCAGTATGTGGATGTCTTACTTCTAGCAGGAGCCACCCAACAGGATTGTTTGAAAGGTACAAGCCTCAGCCAAAAAGGTCCAGATTTGCAGAAGAGAGCCCCCAGACCAATGGATGACCAACACACACATGACTCACTACCAAAGCCTACTACTTACTGAGAGGATTGCATTTGCGAGCACCAGCCACCCTCATCCCGCCACTCTTCTACATGAGGAGACTGGATGAGCCAGTGACTCACAACTGCCATCAGCTGTTCATAGAAGAGACTGGGGCTCTCAAAGATCTTATGGACATCCCTCTTGCCGGGGAGGCGCTGACCAGGTTCACTGATGGGAGCATTTACCTTGTAAAAGGAAAAGGAAGTGCTGGGGTAGTAGTGGTGGTTGGAGCCTGAATGGTCTGGGCCAGCATCCTGCCGGAAGGAACCTCAGGCACAAAAAGCGGAGCTCATGGACCTTATGCAATCCTTGCGCTAGCCGAAGAGAAGTCCATAAACATTACATAGGAAACAGGTATGCTTTTGCAAATGTACATGTGCACAGGTCTAACTATAAACAAAAGGGGCTGTCTCAACAATGGTGGCTAAAATTTACTGAGGAAAATTTTCCAAAAATTTAAAAATACCTAAGATAGTAAGATTAGACAATGGTCCAGGTTTTGTTGCAGAGTTAAGTCAGTAACTGGCCAAGATATAGGGGATTGATTGAAATTATATTTTGCATGCAGATCCCAAAGCTCATGTAAAAAGGATAGATAAAACCATTAAAGAGACCCTCACTAAATTGATTGCTGACACAGGCGTTAATGATCACATAGCTCTCCTACCCTTTGTGATTTTCAGGGTTAGAGATACCTCTGGAATGTTTGGGCTGACCCCTATAAAGGGCTCTATGGGGGCTCCCTCCACTGGTTGAAATTGCCTCTGTACATACTGCTGATGTGCTGTTATCCCAACCTCTGTTTGTTCAGCTCAAAGTGCTCGAGTGGGTGAGAGAGTGAGCATGGAAGCATCTCAGGGAGGCTTACTTGGTGAAAGGAGATTGGAAGGTCCACATCACTTCCAAGTTGGAGGTTTAGTCTACTTTAGAGGTCACCACACAGGAAAACTTGAGATTCGGTGAAAAGGCCCACTTTTGGCCATTCCAGAATATGTCCTATTCCCTGGACCCATCCCCAACCCACCACCACCACTCAAGGTTATAAGACCCAAGAATAGCCTCTTACAATAGCACATTTTTATTCCTCACTTTGTTGCTTGCTGTTAGAAAACTTCTTGCTTTTGTTATGGAGCAAGTAAATGTGGTCCAGATCATAGTACTTAGACAACAATGCAAGAGCCTTCCCTAACCAAGAGGATGTTGCCCTTTAGTCCTCCAAGTTCTAATATTAGAAAAATTGACAATAGAAGTAGTGGGGAATGTAAGAATGGAAAAAAAATCCTAACTCTCCAATGACTCCAGCAAACTAGAAGTCTAAAAATTCCCTAAATACCTTAAATTCTGGACACTGTACACTGGACGTAAGTAGGAAAGGGTTCACATTCTTTGCTGCTTACGACAGGATCTGTAGGTACCTGAGTACAGGAAATGAGATTTTTCACCCCACCCAGGAGCCTGCACAAATGCATACCTCTGGGGCTATAGAAAAACTGATTTGTCTACAAAGCTTGGGCTTGGATGGTTTAAATTGATTGGTCCCCAACACATGTGCTCTGGATGCTATGATATGGTTGGTTTTAAGATGTGTGGGCTTTGTTGTAACCCTATAAAAGCTGCCTCAATTCTGTAATCACAGTCCTCTGTCCTCCATCCCTGCATGGGAGACAACTCTGGACCCCAGTGAATTTGGAATATAAAAGACCTCATACTTTTACAAGACCGCTTCTCATGAGTGATTTGGGGTGTCACCCTTTCCTGAGTGTGAGCGTGAATGTCCATGATCTGCAGGTCTTTCAAACCCTGAGAGATTGAGCTCCTGGCCAGGATGTGTGTTCTATGTCCATATATTAATCTGCTTGAATGTCAGTCTGTCTGAAAAAATGGTGTTCTATCTGGCCCTGCAGTGGACATCTAAATCTGTACACATGTCAATAGTACCCTCAGTATATACACTAAAGGGATTACACCTGGAGAATTTTGATACACCTCAAATTCTTATCTGGGCATGAATACATCAGAGGGTTTCATCAACCCGCTATCTGAATGTGAATTCTCGGTCAAAGACTAAGTCATCCTAATGGTGAGGCCACCTCCCATATGTACAATGTTTGGCATTACAGATCCTCCTGTGGAAATGGGGGGAGTTAAGCCATCTCAATCTGAGAAAACCTAGTGTGTGTAAGTCTCTGTGTTGGGTGCTCTGTATGTGATGTTTATTTATGTGATGTATTTTTTCACTGTCTCCCCTATGGATGCTACCTCAGACAAAATTAACTTAAGTCTAACTCCTTCCCTGTGTAAAAAACATAAATTATTTTGTCACATCAACTCCCAGGCCAGAAAGATACAGGCTGGTGGTAATGAAGAACACAAGGGTAAAGAGCAGCTGGCTCCTACTGGTTCAGAAGTCCTGGGCTGTGCTCATCCAGGAGCCATGCTGGGTCACTGATGGCTTAGGTGGATTGGTTCAGCTGGTGGGCAGTCAGAGAGGAGAGGGATTCTGAATCCCTAGCAGCAAATGATTGAAGCTCACACTGGCCCATCCCTCCTCTCCTCACATGGCAGTGAGTGTGACTGGGGTTAACCCAGAGGAGCATTCATGTTCAGGTGTGGGGGTGAGGGTTGGGGTGAGGGGTGAAGGAGTGTTAGGAGGTGATCAGAGGTCTCTCTTTCTTGTATCATGGGGCCAGGAGTATATATGGATGCATTCTTGGGACCAGGAACCTGCTACTTTTCATTTGTCTCTATTTTAAGTTAGTTTTCCCTGAATAAACATCTATTCAGCCTATTTGTTTCTCCTGATTCTTATTACAGATCAGTATATGGTGTCAGAAGTGGGATCTGGATTTTCACTGGACCTGTTTTTCACCCAGTTGGCAGACACTACTACCTTCCTCCACCATCCCCTAACAGGCAGGGTCCTCTGCCTAACCAGGTGGATACCCCTCAGCTTGTGGGACATTTGCCTCTGCCCTACAATTCCTTTACCTCCACAGCAGCCTGAAGAAGTCACTCACTGCTTATCATCTTTTACACTTTTCCCCACTATGCATTTCAGCAGAGCCCTGCTTGTGTATTTCCCATGGCTCAGCGATGCCAGTAGGAGGCAATACCTGTTAGCCCTGCAGTCCCAGCAATTTGCACAAGGCTCCTTTCACCACTTCCTTTAACAATATTTCAATTTCCTTAGTTTATGAAGAGCTATTCTACAGGGACCAAGATCAGAAGGATCTTCTGCTGTCAGATGCTATTTGGTGGTACACCTCCAGGAGTAACTACCACACGTTGAGATCTACAAAACCACCAATGATGCAGGGCAGTGAAATTACACCTAAAGTAATTGCAATATTCTTTGAAATTTAAAGTGATATAATACCTGAGATCAATTGTTCCATATCTATGGTACAAAATCTTTCATTGCAGTACTTTAGCAATTCTTTTACTTTAACAGAATTTTAACATAAGAAAATCATGACTTAACCAATATATACATTTTTGTAAAAGCAATGGGTATCATCATATTATGATAATCTTAAAGAAATGGTTTGAGATCAGAGCAAACAATAAGGAAATTGTACAAACCATAAGACACTTAGGAACAAGGATTCAAAATATGGAAAATGGCAATAAACAGAATGCAAAATATTGAAAATTACAATAGAGAGCTTAAAATTAGATCACAAAACATAGACTGCTTAGAAAAAAGATTCAGAATATTGAAAATAACAGATGGTTAAAATTAGAACAAAAAATTAGAAGGTTTTAAAAAAGGTTCAGAATATTGAAAAATGACAATGGAGAGCTTAAAATTAGAAGGAAATACATAGACCGCTTAGAGAAAAAGGTTCAGAATATTAGAGATGCCAATAGAGAGCTGAAAGGTGAAAAAAAACCTGCAACATAAAAATGACCAACTAGAAAACAAACAAAACAATTGTTCTACATCTAATGCCTCAATAACCAAATCAGAAACAATGCAATGCATTAAAATGCTAGCAGAAAGAGCTAATTCCTGGTTGAAGGAAGGTACTAATAACGTTTAAAAAACTGGAACATCAGATGGAAAGACTAGAAAATAGAATCTGTTCCATGTCTGAGTATAATAGAAAGCTAGCAGATAGAACATTGTTTCAGTAAGGCAGTTTACATGCCATTCAGATATCAAATGATGAATATACTAAGAATATGGAATCCTTTGTAGTTGGACAAAGCAAGAGACTAACTGATTCAATGAAGTCTCTAGAAAGTTATGTGATTCAAGAAGTTCAGACACTAAACAATGCTGAATAGTTTTCAGGACTTAGAAGACTGCTGAAACCTGCCAAGTCAGGATAAGACCTCCTTTTTACCTCTGCTTTTGTTGTGGTTTGTCAGGTACTTTAGGCCTTAGCCAAAAATGGCTGTAACAACGTTGATGTGAGACCTCAGGTGATTGTCCATTACCATGCTGTTTCTGTTGTTGCTGCACCATTTGGAAGTTGCCCATCTACAATTTCTGCCTACTCTAGTATTGTTATTTTCCTTCTCAGACCTTTTGATGAGGTTGAATATTAAATTATCACAACTATTATTCTCTCTTCCTAGTTAGATATATTAAGTACTAGATTTAAGCTTTGTAGCTTATGACAACTCTATTGTAAACTCCATTTCGACTTCACCCTAGGACTACATAGTTAGGTCATAAGTTTGTATGTTTAAATTTACCTTTTCTTAGAGCACACTTGTTATCCACTGTTTTGATTATATTTTTGTATCAAGTCTAAATATATTCTTTAGACTAAAATGGAAATTATAGTGAGATATTCACTTTGGTGGGAACCAGTGGCATAGACCACGCCCATTGGGGTGGAGACAGGGCTGGATGTTAGCTGGGGGAACTAAAACTGAAGAGGGGATCAGTGAGATCATTTTCTTGCAGCATGGGGACAGGAGTACATCCTTAGGCATCCTTGGACCCAGGAACATGCTAGCATTCATCTGTCTATGTTGTAAGTTATTTCTCCCTGAATAATATTTATTCAGCGTATATTTTCTCTTGATCCATATTAAATATCAATAAATGATAATTGATGTACGCCACATAAGCAGTAATGGCAGCCAAGAGTTAAGAGAGCAGAGGGTGAGGAGAAGTTCAGGGGAAAGCACCAATAGTAAGAAGGTACACTCAGGATTTAAATAAATAAGTAAATAAATAAATAATGTCTACACTTCAGCAACACACCTCTGAGTAAGAATCATTGATAAGAGGGAAAAAAGAAAAATAGAAAATAAGACATTTTGTCTAGGATAGGGATATGTGAGAAAATCAGAGAAAGACTAAGGTAAGGTAAAAAGATATAGAGGTTCAAAGAAAAGTCATAAAAAGGTCAGAGGAAGATGTAAACTGCTTGCTGTGGGCTCTCATATCTACAAATACTAAATTTAAAATTAGTAATATGAGTTAAAAATTTTGACTATAGCAGGTTTTTTAAAAAATTCCATTTATTTCTCTAAAGAAAATTATATGTACTTTTAATCAAAGTTCTGTGATTCCTGTTATGAACCTATGTTTTATTATAAGAATAAAACTAAAACAAACATGGTTTAAACATTTTTGTTGTCTAATGATAACAGCCCTCAGCTCAAAATTTATCTCTGAGTTCTGGTCACTGAATTCAGATTAACAGAAATCAGATGCCCTTCTAATGTAATGACATTAATACCGTTTATATTAAAGCTGTTAAAATTGAAACTAGATAAAGTTACAATTAGTAACAGTGGAAATTAACATAAATTTAACAGTCACCAAGGTGACAATGGGCATAAAGACAGGAAGGGTGCTTTAGTTTAGATATTACAAAAAAAGGCATTACAGGATGTTGAACTGTTTTTAAAATCAGTATTTAAGTGTTTACATTTATAATGTTACAATGTATTTGTGTTTTTATTATATTGTTACCATTTGAACTTAAATCAAATGGCTAAATTTTAAGATCAGATCCCTGTCTGGGAGAGACCTCCTATAGAGCTTGGACCACACAGAGCTACTTATATTGAACCTCTGACCCAAATAAGCCCCAGGGAACTACCATAGAGAGAGGGTGAGACCCCACAAACACCTGCTGTAAGAAGCTATGGGAAGATGACAATATAAAAAAACACTTAACAACAGAAAGACAAGCATGACACCACCAGAATCTAGGGAATCTACCCCAACTAGAAAGGAATAAAAGAAAGCAGAGGAAGCAGAAGAGAATGACTTAAAATTACCATCATAAAAATGATAGAGGCCCCTCAAAGAAGATGTGAGAAAATCCCTTAAAGAAATGGAGGAAAAAAACAAACAAAAATGTGGAAGAAATGAATAAATTCCTTGAGGAAAGTAAACAAAGCACAGAAAGACAAGAAAAAAAACAAAGCAGGAGAAGGAAATGGTTCAAGACTTGAAAACTGAAATAGAGAAAATAAAGGCAAACACAAAACCAAAGGAATGCTGGAAAGAGAAAAACTGGGCTAAAAATCGGGAACTACAGACACAAGTATAACAAATATAATTCAAGAGATGGAAAAGAGAATCTTGGACACAGAAGATGAATTAGAAGAAATACATTCATCTTCCAAAGAAAATCGTAAATCCAAGAAATCCTTAACACAAAACATCCAGGAAATGTGGGAAACTGTGGAAAGGCCAAACCTAAGAATAATAGTTCACACAGGAAGTTGAGGAAGCCCAGCTCAAATGTGCCAAAAACATATTCAACAAAATCAGCAAGGAAAACTTTCCCAATTTGAAGAATGATATGCCCATAAAAGTACAAGAAGCATACCAAACACCAAATATGCTGGTCCAAAAAAAAGACCCCTCACCATATAATAATCAAAACACCTAGCATACAGAATAAAGCCAGAATATTAAGAGCAGCGAAGGAAAATGACAGGTAAGTTATAAAAGCAGAACTATCACAATTACACATAACTTCTCCATGAAAACCAGACTGCCTTAAACTGGAGAACCAGGTGATCCTACATTCAAAATACTTGGACAAAGCAGCCTTGCAGATTAGAGTCAGGATTTCTGCATCTTATTAGAAACCCCCATGACAGCGCCCCTTACCAGCAGGAAGTAGTTTGGAAAGAACGACACCCAAATTCCCAAATATTGTTTATAAATGTTTCTTTTCATTTAAATGGAGTTGGTAATAAATGGTAATGATTATGGTATAGATATGAATACTTTGTTTTGGAATGGATTTCATTCATAAAAACAATTTTAGGTCAATTTTGGGATATGTATATTTCTCCTTTTGTTTATGTATTGTGTTTTTATAGCTCATTTAGAAATGTAATGTATAATGTAGTACAGATTATAGATAATTATCTATGACAGTCAAAAGTTAGATTTTCAGAGATACACAGAGATGTATTTGAGATAGATAGGAATTCTGCAAACATTTCAAAGACATACAGAATATGGCATTTAAAATGATTTAGGGTTTTTCTTGGCACTGAGACATAGATGTTCCTGGCAACACTACCTGAGTCAGAAAGGAAGATGAAGATGGATATTGAAGAAACTCGTTATAGAGTTTACTTCAATATGGCAAGACAAGGTATTTGGACAAGGTACTGCTCTTGTCCGGACTGTTTGACTTTGTGTTGTATAAACTTGACATGCAGGATGCACAGAAAAGTTACTGCTGATACAAGATGGATATTGCTACAGAGTTCCTGCTTCCTGGAAGAGTCTGCCAGACAGTCTGAATGGCACAGAAAAATGACTGACAAACTACCAATACAAGAAGACAGTTTAAAGTTTCCTGCTTTGCTGAAGAGTCTGCCAGACACACTATGGCCTGAAGATGAAATATTACAGAAGAATTTCAGGTGACTGCCCATGCAGTGAGTTATCTCTGTCATTTCTAGGAGTTTATATACTATCCTTCTGTGGTCTTTAAAGGAGTTAAAGACAGATACTTATGGTTATAGTTTTCCTTAGGATTAAGACAAGGTACATATAGGATTTTAGACTCACAAAGATAGGAATAGATGATGGGATATTTTCTTAAATCTTGTTAAATGTTAACGGAGTAAACTGTGATTCTTATTTGATAACTGCTGTGCTTGTATATTATGCTATGTTAAAGTTAAAAATGCTTCTTTATTTACACAGAAAAGAGGTTACTAGAAGCATATGCGGGCCATGTGGATCCAAACATAGATTGTATTTTAGTTATATTAACATCTAGAGAATATCCTTCAGGATTTTGATGCAGATAGAAGATATCATATTAGAATGGATATTCCTATCACATAAACAGAATAAAAAACTAAAAGTATATATAGAAAAGATCTCTGACTTGATTATAAAGGGTAAATTAAGACATCTCAGCAGACAGGAAGTGACCCAGCAGAAATTAGTAGTACCTTTAACTAATGAGGGAAAGTTCCTCCCTATGGAAAGATAATGAATATTCGCAGAGAGCATACAGTAATTTTTTAGGAATGATTAACAACAATTATCCTAAAAGTGAGAGAATCAAATTAAAAAGAAAACAATTTGGATCCCTTCCACACATTGTAAGAAAATCACCTATTTCTGGAGTTCATACATTCTACACTGATGCAAACTAATCAGGTATGGCAGGATATAAATCAGGAAAAATTAGCAATGTGGTTCAAAGCCCTTACAGTTCTGTACAAAAGTGAGAATTGTATGCTATTCCCATGGTACTTAAGGATTTTAAAGAACCCCCTCAAGATAGTTACTGACTCTCAATATGAAGAGAGAGTCATTTACACATTGAGACTGCAGAATTTATTCCTGACAATACAGAATTAACTTCATTGTTTATACAGTTACAAGATACTATCACAAAGAGAGGACTCATTCCTATATATGTACACACATCAGATCCCATAGTGGTCTGACAGGTTCTCTAGCACAAGGCAATGATGAAATTGATCATTTATTGGATAGGAAGTGTGCTAGAAGCCTCACAGTTTCCTAAGAAACACCACGGAACAGCAAAAGGTTTAAAAAAGGATTTTTCTATCACTTGGGAACAAGCCAAGGAAATAGTAAGGAAATGTCCTACTTGTTCATTCTATAACCAAACTCCTTACCATGAGGCAGTAACCCTAAAGGTATAAATAGGAATGAAATATGGCAAATGGATGTGTTTCCATTTTGCAGAATTTGGAAAATTAAAATATGTACATCACACTATAGATACATTTTTAGTATTTGAATGGGTCACTGCTCTGAGCTCTGAAAATGCTGATTCTGTTATCACACTCGTATTAGAGGTAATTGCCATTATGGGCATACCTGCACAAATAAAACCTGACAATGCTCCAGCATATGTCTCAGCAAATTGAAACAGTTTTTTGAGTATTATAACTATAAAACACATAATTGGTATACTGCACAATCCTACAGGACAAGCAGTGATTGAGAGATCCAATCGTACTTTAAAGAATATGCTCCTTAAACAGGCAGGAGGGAACCAAGACACCCAAACACAGATTACATAATGCTTTATTAACATTAAACTTTCTTAATGCTGATTAAAAAGGAAAAACATCTGCAGAAAGACACTGGAAAATAGAAAAAAGTTTTGAACTAAATCAGTCAGTGCACTTCAAGGATGTATTGACCTTAGAAAGGAAAGCAGGATATGTGTTACGTTGGGGTAGGGGGGTTCACATTTGTTTCTACAGGAAAAGAAAAACTATGGATACCATCTAAGTTAATAGCGATCCGAGTTGAACAAGAGAAATATCTTAAATAAGAGAAATGAGAAGTCGTCCAACAAATTAGGTCTCAGAAATTGTGCGCAGACTTCTCAATGTAGGGGGAAGTGTTCTGTTGTTCTTACAGGAAAACAGAGAAAACCTATCTTTAAACAGTCAAAAAACACTGAGGCATGTAGGAACCTACAGAAGAGAAGACATCTCTCAAGAAACAATCACTTAATGAAGCAGAATCTGATATATGTAAAAATATTTAATTATAGTAAACTATTTCTCTACAGAAATCTATTTCTCTCTACTATCTAGTATTCAGTAGTCCCTATTCATGTAAACCAATGCTGGCTTTGGAGGTGGATTTGACTTTCCCTCTCTAAATTCAAGCATGTTGTTAAGATTAAACTCATGGTTTCTGCCTTAAATGAAGAAGCCAATTTGTGGTGGGAAGGCAGAAGAAAACACAATTTTCTCTCTGAAATCCCTAATTTTCTCATACATAGTTTTTTAATGCTTATTGTTGAAATTTTTACTTTAATATGGATGTTTCAGTTTTCCACAAGGAATAATAACAATTCCTAACAGCAGTCGTTGAACTCTGGAAAGAAGATGGGGACCCACATCATTGTTTCCACTTGACTCCAACCTGATGCATCTGGACTACAAACATCACCCTCAAACCGGTTTGAGACTGTTTTGCTCGAGACAACTCATGACTAGCTAGCTGTAATGGTGCAACTTCTTATTACACCCCTGTGCAGAGTTTCAATAGAACTACAGTCAAGCATTTTCTGCCACACAGTGACTATATACATATGTCACAGCCAGTTCTTTTGAGAAATTCTCGTTGCTCAAAATTTTCTTCCCACAGGATCCCATGGAGCAATCATTATCCCATTTCCATCAGAAGTAACCTTAAGATAACGACACCCCCCCCCATTACTACCCTTGGTATAATAGTCATCTTCTTTGGGTTGGTTTTAGTTATTTAGGGTTGGGTATGGAAGGGGATGTTGGCCAGGTGCTATTTTTCCTATCGGCTAGCTCTGTCTTAATTATTAACTCATTTCTATGTATTTCACGTGGTCTTACTGAGAGCAGAGGAATGGTGGTTCTGTTTTTCTCCAGACTCTCCATCTTGGCCCCTCCTTACTACTTCCTCTTTCCTCCTTGTCTCCTAGTCCCTCCTATCTTCCTTTCCAATTGGCCAACAGTGCTTTATTATTAAACAGTATGAGAAACACATATACATAATGGCATCTCCCATCAAGGGGATGCTTACACTCAGGTTTATCTTTAGACAGAAATAGGGAATTTTTGTGAAAGGTATGGTTTAGACGGGATATAGGGTAGATTAGCCTATTTTTCTTATGAATTGTTGAGTAAGAGAGAGATACTAGTATTTTACAGCTTACATTGTTATATATTCCTATATGTGGTAAACTATGTAAAATTAAGTTTACATTTTACTATAATGTGTGAAATCTTTCCACTTATGATGTTTTATGAACATTATTTTTACCATATTCTATGTATGTTTACTTTTACTTATATTCAAGACATTTCATATATTGATACAAGTTATGCACATTTATTCTTGCCATATTCTATGTATGTATACTTATTTTGTATTCAAAACATTTTGTATATTGTTACAATTTGGGATATTTATCATGCTGACCATTATACTTCTACCTCTTGTCTTGACATTTCTACTTTACCTCTATTTTAGGGATTTATATGTATGGATATGTATATAGTTATATTGTTTATGTATTTGTTCCTGCTTTACTCAGGGGAAGTTTTTTATCATATTTTTAAGTAAGTTCCTGAGTATTACAGATTATCTTAACTCATGTTTCCCCGCACCTATGAGATTAGCAGATATAGATTCTTAATCTTCAGTCACTTCATAGACATGCAGAACATGGAATTTCGAGTGTTTTAATATTAGTACTCCATTGACATGAGACACTGTTGCTCCTGACAGCACAGTGACTTTCCCCTAAAATATGTTGGCTACTGTTGTTGCTCCTGCTGGTGTAAGGGGTAACGATTTACTGCCTGCCAACGCCCAGTCTTGTCCTGCTACCGCGCCAGCCCCAAATAATACACAGAGACTCTGTATTTGGTACAATACTGTTGGCCCAGTTACTTGTCTTCTTATCAGCTAGCTCTGCCTTTAATTATTAACCCATTTCTGCTGATCTATGTATTTTCACATGTCCTTCTCTTACCGGGGAGGTGGGCTGGCATCCAGCTCTCTCCAGACTCTCCATCCTGACTCCTCCCTTACTACTTCCTATTTCCTCCTTGTCTCCTAGTCCCTCCTATCTTCCTTTCCTATTGGCCATCATCTCCTCTTTTCTGTCTAAATAAAAAAGAAGGGTTTTAACCTTAATATAGCAAAATATATCACATAACATTTATCAAATAAGAATCACAGTTAACACTATTTAGTCCATTAACATTTAGTAAGATTTGAAGAAAATATTTTATCATCTATTCTATCTTTGTGTGTCTAAAGTTTAAGTAGCTTATCTTTAATCCTAACTAATGAATACTATAACCATAACTACCTGTCTTTAACTCCTTTAAAGACCACAGAAGGATAATATATAAGCTCTAGAAATGACAGAGACATCTCGCCTTGTCAGTCATCTGAAGTTTTTTTGTAATATTCCATCTTTAGCCCATAGGACTAGATATGTAGGTCATTTTGTTCTCGATTTTCCTTTTCTTAGAGCACACTTGTTATTCACTGTTTTGTATATAGTTTTGTATTAAGCCTAAATCTTTTCTTTAGACTAAAAGGGGAATTGTAGTGAGATAGCCCTTCTCTCTGACACTGACCACACCGCATTGGGGGGTGGAGCCATGGGCAGAAGTGACCTGTGGAAGGAGGTCGGAGGGGCCAGGGAAAGCGCTCTCTTCTGGCGTGACTTGGAGAGGAGAGGATCGGGTTGAATTTCTGGTGTTCATCTGTCTAGGTTGTAAATTATTTCGCCCTGAATAAACATCTATTCGGCCTATTTGTTTATCCTGATCCTTATTTACCGCGATATGCTGGAGTTCATTCTCACTTCAACTAATGGCCTGTTGGGCAAAGAGTTGCCCCACCTTGACCACTGATTTGGACATGCAGTCCTATGTGCTTGCAGGAGACAAATATAGAAGACTGCTTGACCTTGCCAAGTCAGGGTAAGACAGCCATTCTACCTCTGCTGTTGTTGTGGTCTGTCAAGTTCTCTTGGCCTTAGCCAAAACTGGGTGTACCAACATTGCTGTGAGACCTAGGGTGACTGTCCAGGTAGGCTTGTTGTTTCTGTCCTCTGCTACATCTTTTGGAAGTTGCCCATCTGTACTTCCTGTATACCCGCTACTATCATAATTTTCCTTCTCAGGTCTTGATGAGGTTGAAGATTATACTATCACAATTATTATTCTCTCTTCCTAGTAAGATATATTAGGTACTAGACTTAAGATTTCCAGCCAGGAAAACTCTATTGTAAACTCTGAGGTGCCTTATTCCTTGGACTAGATATGTAGGTCATTTTGTTCTCGACCTTCCTTTTCTTATAGCATACCTGTATATATTTTTGTATCAAGCCTAAACGTGTTTTCTTTAGACTAAAAGCAGAATTGTAGTGAGATAATTACTTTGTCTCCCTTCTGTGGCACTGACCACCACCCATTGGCGGCAGTGGAGCCATGGGCGGGAGTGACCTGTGGAAGGAGGTCTGAGGAAGAGCCTGGGAACGCTCTCTTTCTGTCAGGACCTCAGACAAGAGAGCATCCATCCAGTGGAACTTTCAGGAACTGTCTATGTAGTAAGTTATTTCTCCCTGAATAAACATCTAATCTGCCTATTTGTTTATCCTGGATCCTTATTTGTCTGCAGTACCAGAAGGTCCTCAATAGATGTTCGTTCTACAAGTATTAAAGGAACACAGATGCTACCCTAGAGCTACTATACCCAGTAAAACTCTCAACCACTATAGATGGAGAAAACAAGATATTTAGTGACAAAACCAGATTTTCCCAATACATATCTTCAACTCTAGCCCTACAGAAAGTATTGGAAGGAAAAAACTACAACCCAAGGGAAGGTAACTTTCCCCACAAAATGTAGGCAACCAGATAATCTAACTACACCAGAAACCAAGGGTGAAGCAGAACAAATATATTAACAATACCACTGTGAACAAATAAACCTAAAACAAAAAAAGGATTGACAATCAATGGTCCTTACTCATCCTCAATATTAATTATCTTAATTCACCTATAAAAAGACACAGGCTAACAGAATGGATAAAAAGACAGAATCTAACCTTCTGCTGTATGCAAGAAACACATCTAAGCTTCAAAGATAGACATTACCTTAGTGTAAACTGTTGGGAAAATTTTTCCAATCAAATGGAACCAAGAAGTAAGCAGACATGGCAATCCTACTATCTAACAAGTTAGACTTCAAACCAAAATTAATCAAAAAAGATGAAGATGTTCATTTCATTTTCATCACAGGATTAATCCTTCAACACAAAATCTCAGTTCTGAACATCTATGTCACTAATATAAAGTCACCCAAAATCCAAAGCTCATAAAAAACCTCACACACTTAGAATGGGGAGGCTTCAATACACCACTCTCAACACTAGACAGGACTGACAAGTCAGAAATAAACAAAGAGACAAAAGAACTAACAGATGTCATGTCTCAACTGGGCCTAACGGGCATCAATTGAACATTCCATCCAAACACAAAATAATGGTAACTTCTTCTCTGCTCCACATGGAACCTTCTCAAAAATCGACCACATACTAGGTGGAATAACAAACCTCAATAGATACAAGAGAATAGGAATAGTCCCCTTTACCTTATGGAATTCAACAACACAAATAGTAGAAAACCTGCAAACTCAAACAAACTGTACAATGTGCAATTGCACTACACCTGAGTCAAAAGAAGGAACCAAGAAGGGAAATTCAGGACTTCCCTAAGATTCAACAAGAATGAGGACACAACATATCCGAACTTAAGGGACACCTTGAAAGCAGTGCTACTAGGAAGTTCATTGCACTAAGTGCCTATATGAAGAAAACAAAGGATAGTTATATAAGAGAATAGGAGTAATCACTTGAGGAAAGTAATCAACAAATAGAAACCAGGAAAAACAATACAGGAAATCAATGCAACAAAGAGTTGGTTTTTTGACAAAATCAACAAGAGAGACTAACCTTTATTTAAACTAACAAAAAGGGAGGAGAGAACATGCACAATGATAAAATCAGAAAACAAAAGGGGAACATCACAATGGACACAGAGGAAATCCAGACAACTTGCAGGTCATACTTTGAAAAACTATTCCACAAATATTGAAAATTCAAAGGAAATGGAAAAATTTCTGGATAACTATCACTCCAAAATTAAATCAAGAACAAACAACTTAAATAGACCTATAACGTGGAAAAAGAAATAGAAGAGGTCATTAAAAGCCTTCCAACCCAAAAAGTCCAGGGCCAGATGGATTCAGTGCAGAATACTACCAGAAATTCAAAGAAGAACTAATACCAATACTCCTCAAAGTGTTCCACAAAATAGAAACAGAATGTTTATTCCCAGACTCTTTTGTGTGTCCATAATAACCTTGGCAGCAAAGCCTCACAAAGACAGATCTAAGAAAGAAAACTACAGACCAATATCCCTGATGAACATTGATGGAAAAATACTCAATAAAATACTGGTAAACAGAATTCAAGAATACATCAGAGAAGCATCCATCATGACAAAGACGCCCTAATCCCTGGATTGCAGGGATGTTTTGAACATATGAAAATCTAACAACGTGATCCACCATATAAACAATCTAAAAAATAAAAACCATATGATAATCTCTCAAAATGCTGAAAAAGCCTTCTGAAAAATTCAACACCTTTTCATGATAAAGATCTTTGAAAGATCCAGAGATAACAGCAACATACCTAAACATAACAACAGCAATAGCCAGCAATCCAACTGCCAACATCAAACTTGAATGGAGATAAACTTAAGCCAATACCTCTAAAATCAGGAACAGACAAGACTGCCCTCTCCATATCTTTTCAATATTGCACTGGAAGGTTTAGCTAAAGCTATAAGACAAAAAAAGATCAAGTAGATCCAAATTGTAAAGGAATAAGTCAAACTGTCTCTATTTGCAGATGATATGATAGTTTACATAAGCGACCCAATAAACTCTACCAGGGAAACTCCTGCAGCTGATAAGCACCTTCAGCAAACAAGCAGGATACAAGATAAACTCAAAAATATCAGTACTCTACTCTTTCCAGACGCACAATGAGACAGAGAAAGAAATCAGAGAATCATCACCCGTTATATTAGCCAAAAGCAACATAAATTATGTTGGTGTAAAGCTTACCAAACAATTAAAAGACCTGCATAATAATAACTGTAAAGAAAGAATTCTAAGAAGATACGAGAAAATTGAATGATCTCCCATGCTCTTGGATAGGTAGGATAATCCTAGTAAAAATAGCAATCTTGCCAAAAGCAACCCGCTGACAGATTGAATGCAATCCCCATTAAAATCCCACCACAATTCTTCACTCATTTTGAAAGGATAATAATCAACTTTATGTAGAAAAACAAAATACTCAGGATAGCCAAAACAACCCTGTATATTAAGGAGGCATGCCCTTCCTGACTTTTAAAAAGCTCTACTCCACAGAGCTATAGGTCTGAAAACAGCCTGATATTGTCACCAAAAATAGACAGGTAGACCAATGTAATCAAATGAAAATCCTGATATTAACCCACACAACTATGAATACCTCATTTTCGACAAAACAGCTAAAATTATACAATGCAGCAATGACAGCATCTTCAACAAATGGTGATAGCACAATTGGATGAGAGTATGTGGAAGACTGCAGATAGACCCATGTCTGTCACCATACACAAAACTCAGGTCCAAATGTATCAAAGACCTGCACACCATTCCAACCACATTGAACCTCTTAGGAAGAGAAATTTGGAGGTACCCTTGCACAAATTAGTGTAGGGAGACATAACTTCATGGGCACAGACACTGAGAGCAACAAATAATACATGGAACCTCTTCAAAGTTAGAAGCTTCTGTAAGGCAAAAGCACAGTGGACAAGACCGAATGGCAGCCCACAGACTGGGAAAAGGTTTTCACCAATCCTATATCCCACACACAGTGCTGATTTCCAAAATATCCAATGACCTCAAGAAACAAGTCAACAAAACACCAAATAACCCTATTAAAAAATGGTTTACAGAAATGAAGAATTCTCATAGAGGAAAGCAAAAAGGCTGAAAGACATTAAGAAAGTGCTTTCAACATCCTAGGCTCTCAGGGAAATTCAAATCAAAACAACTTTGAGATACCATCCTATTTCTGCCAGAATGGCTAAAATTAGAAATACCAATGTCAACTCATGCTGGAGAGGATGTGGAGAAGAAGGAAACCCGAATACTACTCCACTGCTGGTGGCACTGAAAAATCGTACAGCCATTTTGGAGATCAGTATTTCTGTTCCTCAGGAAAATGGGAATTAGTTCACCTACAGGACCCGGCAATGCCCCTCTTAGGCATATACCCAAATGATCCACATCCATGCAACAAAGACATCTGTTCAACTATGTTCATAGCAGCACTATTTATAATAGCAATAACCTGGAATCTGCAGGAGATGCCCCTCAATCGAAGAATGGATAATGAAGGTGTGGCACATCTACACAATGGAATACTATTCTGCAGAAAAGATAATGCTATCTTGAAATTCACAGGCAAGTGGATGGCACTTGAAGAAATCATCCTGAATGAGGTAACCCAGTCACAAAAAAGGAACATAGTGTGGACTCACTCATATGAATTTTAGACTCTAGATCAAAGGATCATCAACCTATAATTCATACCACCAGGAACTAGGATACAAGGTGTATTCTAAGAGATTCATATAAAATCCCTCACAGAAGCGATAAGGGGACAAGTCCCCCAGAGCACAGGGGAAGTCGGGGGGTAGTGAATGGAGAGAGAAGAAGGAGAAAAGAGAGTGGGAGGAGAGGACAACACGTGTGACTAGGAAGAATGAGACTAGGAAGGAATAGACAAGAGGAGAGAGAGAGAGAGAGAACTTAAAAAGAGGGAGCCAATATTGGTTTTAACCCAAATTGAACACAAAGAAAGGTCTAGAGAACTACAAGACTGCTGCCAACTAACAATTTGAGCATCTGTGCAAAAAGGCTACCATAAATGCCCTTCCCCCGGATAGTGAGATCAACAACTAACTTATCCATGGAGCCCTCATCTAATACCTGTTGAAAACAGGAGCAAACACCCATACATAAACACTGGACAAACTAGCCCAAGTGCAGATGGAGAGAAATAGACCAGGCTGCAGAACACATAGAGACAGCTTACCTGAACATGGAGGAGCTAACTGGCCCCCAGACTGGATAGCTGGGAAGCCCAGCATGGGACTGACTCAGAACCCCCTGAATATGGGTCTCAGCCAGAAGGGCTGAACAGTCTAAGGGACCTCAGACAATGGAGCCAGGATGTATCCATGGTACACAAAAGGAACTTTCGTACACATCCCCCATGGAGGGATAACTGCCTTAACCTAGAGACAGGAGAGAGATGCCCTAGTCCCTACTTCACTTGACATGTCAGATATACATGACCCATAGTGGATGGCATTCCCCTACATATGGAATTGTGTGGTGTGGGATTGGAGGGAGTGTGGTTAGGGTTGCATGTGAGAGAGTAGAGAGGGAGGGAGGAGACAGAGTGGGAAGGAAGGGGAGGGAAGCAGGAAGGGAGATGGAACTGGGATCAACATGAAAAATAATTAATTAAAAAAAAACAGATGATGGGTATAGAAGAACCCTCTATATGGGGTTTGCTTTCATTTTGTCAAAATCTAGTCATTTGGGTGAACTGTTGCGTTTTACAGCATATGCTGTAAAAACAAGACATGCAGTATACTGGGTCCAATTACCAAGACATGATGATTAAGTCCTTCAAAATTACTGCTTCATAGAAAAATATGCCAGAGATATTCTAAGCTTGCTGGCCAAAAACGGATGCACCAATATATCAGAGGAACTTTGGTTGAACTGCTCAGGGAGCCAGCTGTCTCTGTTGTTTCTAAGGTTTTGGGGTGGCTTATATTGCACTTCCTATTTACTTTTAGAAATATAATATTCTTATGGAATTTTTGTGATGACATTGAATACTACATAATTATAGTTACATTTTTCCTTTTTTTATGACTGAAGGCAAATTAGGGACAGAGCTTTGGGCTCATCAAGGTAATGATGTTTCTCTTCCCTTCACAATGGCATAAATGATAGCCTTCCTTGATAAGGACAGACATGATTAACACAAAAGTGTTTTGATTTTTTGTACCTGGTATCTTATTGCCCATCTAGAAGAAAATCAGACGTTTATGGCATACAAGGCATTAAGGTTGTTTGTCACCCAGTAGTGCTTCTCTTTATCATCTTATTGCAGGCCGGTGTTTTGATATGGGGATGGGCTTAGTGGCTGTTTGTAAATCAGGGGATGTGTCTTTGTAATGGTTTAAAGCACAAAGTGTCACAATACTATCATCCTCATGTGTAACAGACCTGGTCAGCATACACTTTGTAAGATGTACTATTCATTGCATAACAGCCTAAGCATTGACAAATAATTTGTTTTTCTTGATTTTCCCAGACAGACAGTTGTTATCTTTGTATTGCTTTGGATCCTGTCTAGGAATTAGCTCTGTACACCAAACTGTCCTCAAACTCACATTAAAGTCATAAACCACCAACAACCACCTGCATGGATGAATCTTTTATATCAACAATTCTACCCTTCTACATCACAGCATGTTAGTGGAGTGCTACCGAACACATGAGTTACCTTTTTCAACATTCACAACAATTGATGTTCATACATAAGGTAAAATGCAGTGCTAAATGTCTAGATGGTACTAGAGAAGCTAGGATACTCCAAGCTCATGAACATTTCCATGGAAGCACCAAAAGCACATTGACATTGACTAAAAAGATTATTCTACACACAGTTCCCTGGTGCAAATGCTCTGAGAAAATTCAGCCCACAGATCAAAGATATTCACAGGTATGGCCTTGGGTGCAGAGAGTTCAAATTCCACTTCAAACATCACAGGACAGTGGATCTGGCTGAAGTTTCTCACTCAGCTTATATAAAAAATGTATGCATAATCTAGAAATATAGGTTACTAGTTAGTCATCTATAAAATTCAAACATGTAGTCATATTAGTTATGTTTCTAAGATTAAACAGATATATTTAGAAAGATAGATGATCTTCAAATACAAAACCTACAGAATATGGCATTTAAGATGTTTAATAAGCCAAGTCTTTTCAGGACAGTTAGGAGTTGCTCTGTCTCCAACTTACTTGATGAACCAAAAGCTCTGTGTCAATTTATCTTCTGTCATAACTAAAAACAAAAAAAAACAACTTTAACTATAACGATCTAATCTTAAACTCCACCATGAATGGAGTTACAGACTTTATGAACCCCTGACACACCTATACACACTGGGAGACCAGGATACATAGAGAGAGATTCTACATTCATACACTGGAAGAAACAAGAAGAAGACAAGAAGACAAGAAAGAATCTAGGGAATCTACATAAACAGATTTATTACACCAAAAGAGATGAAGCAAAAGGGAACAATTTAAAAATACCTTCATAAAAATGATGGATACTCTCAAAGATGATATGAGAAAATCCCTTAAAGTAATGGAAGAAAAAAACAAACAAAAATTGGAAGAGATACAGGGAAAAGACCAAGAAGCCACATAATTCAAGAAATGAACAAATCTCTTAAAGAAATTAAGGGAAGCAAAAGAAAAAACAATCAAACATCGTAAGGAAACAATTCACACACCATTCATTCAGAGACCTAAAAATAGATATAATAAAGAAAACACAAACTGAGGGAATGATGGAAATAGTAAAAATTGGGATACAAGCAGTTACTATAGATGCAAATATAACTAACAGACTACAAGAGATCAAAGAGAGAATCTCAGGAGCTGAAGAAAAAGTAGAGGAAGTAAATTCATCGACCAAAGAAATTCCTAATTCCAACAAATCCTTAACAAAAAACATCAAGGAAATGTGGGCCACCATGTGGGCCTAACCTAAGAATAATAGGCATAGAAGAATGTGAGGTAGCTCAGCTCAAAGGTGCAAAACACATATTCGACAAAATCATAGAAGAAAACTTTCCCAATCTGAGGAAGAACATGTAGAAGAAGCATACAGAGAGAAACAAAAAGACTGGAACCAAATTAATAAAAAACAAAAAAAAACCTTGCACATAATAATCAAAGGACATAGTTGACATGAAGAAATAGTACCACGCCAGAGTAGGAAAATATTTTCACCAACACCACATCTAACAGAGAGCAGATCTCTAAAATATACCATGAACTCCAAAAAACTAGTCACAAAATTCCAAATAACCATATTAGAAAAAATGGGTACAGAACTGGAATAGAGAATTCTTAATAGAGGAATACAAAATGACTGAAAGATACATAAGAAAGTGTTCAACATCCTTAAGCCATCAGCAAAATGCAAATCAAAACAACAATGAGCTATCACATCATCAAGCTTTATAAAGGTAAGAGAATGAAGAGAAGCTTATTCTCATTTCAGTAAATAGAAAAGGATTAAGATAGAGGGCTTTCTCCATTAGTGGTTTATTGTCTCTATTATTGAAATAAAAAAATGGAACATAAGAAATATGTTTAAATACTCATCAATGTAGTTGAATGGCATAATGATGCATTCATTTTCATGTATATACCAGTATAGGCATGTAATTGTTTGAGAGATTTGAAAATAATTGTAACTCAAAAAAAAAAAAAAAAAGAGCAAAGCATTTTTGGGGAAAATCAGTTAGAATATAAGGTTAGTCCATTAAGTGGGGGCACTTATTTTAGCATGTAGGAGGTCAAACTGGAATGTGACAGAATGTTGGACTCATAAATGTTGCTTGGCATCCCTGCTGGAATTCTATATTCTGGTATCATGGGCCAAGAAAAGATAGAAGCTTAATGTAATATTGTCTTTGGATAAGTGAGTCTAGCCAGATAAGTATATCATCAAACTTTTAATGACAACATTTGTGGAAATTGATTCTTCTAATCAACTTTATAGCCAAATCCCTGGAAGTTGTCCCATAACTCTTAATATTACCCAATTCAAGATTACCTAAATTAGGGATTGTAGTCTGTGGAGAAACAGTTCAAAGACTTTTGTTGATGAGTGTCATCTTCCTAAGAAGTAAAATTGTGGATGAAGAAGATAAAAAGACTCACA